>NC_081236.1:1586576-1709076 GCF_902713425.1 Acipenser ruthenus
CGACCCCAGGGGACTTTTTCGACCTGAAAAAAGAAACAAGGACCAGGGAAATGGAGAGTAGATAAAGGGGCAATCAGAACAGAAAATAGGAGGCACTTTTTTACACAGAGAATTGTGAGGGTCTGGAACCAACTCCCCAGTAATGTTGTTGAAGCTGACACCCTGGGATCCTTCAAGAAGCTGCTTGATGAGATTCTGGGATCAATAAGCTACTAACAACCAAACGAGCAAGATGGGCTGAATGGCCTCCTCTTGTTTGTAAACTTTCTTATGTTCTTATGTACAACATGCATTTCTTAACTTGATTCTTGATTTAAAATTTAGCGTGCCCGATTATTTTACCCCAGATTTTCTTTCCAATTTAATATGTAGCTTCACTTCTCCTGAGCTGTTGTGGAGAATTGCTGCAGTGAACATAACTGGTAATTCTAAAATGAGGGAGAAAACCCGGGGTAAAAGGATAAGACACTATCAATTATTATTATTATAAACTAAAAAAAAAAGAATTCAGCACTACAACTACGGGATTAACTAATTTCGCTTCATAAAGTCGAAGGAAACCTGCTGAATAATGTTACGTGATTACGCCCCCTGGTGTTGTGAAATCGACACTGCAGCCCTTCTGTTAATATGTTGAGTGTATTGATCGGTTCTGTTCGTTCACAGAGCCACACTGTGTTGCTGTCCTCACTGTACGAGCTGTCAGAGTGGAGAGACAATGTGGAGCGGCTGAGAGGAGAGAGTGAGTTGCTTACTGACTTTACATTAAAGCAATAGCCATCCTTCTCATTTCTATAAGTGTGAAAGTAATAGGAGATTGTCAGGGGCTGAGTTGTCATTATTATTATTATTAAGTTATTTAGCAGACGCTTTTATCCAAAGCGACTTACAGAGACTAGGGGGGTGAGCTATGCTTCATCAACAACTGCTGCTGCAGAGTCACTTCCAATAGGAGCTTGTTTGTTTGACGTCTCATCCGAAGGACGGAGCACAAGGAGGTTCAGTGACTTGCTCAGGGTCACACACAGGGAGTCAGTGGCTGAGCCGGGATTTGAACCTCCTGGTGTGGAGCCCCTTTCTTTAACCACTGGACCACCGAGCCTGCATTGTCTGCTATAGAGACACCAGAGACTGTCTAAAGGAATGTGATATATATATATATATATATATATATATATATATATATATATATATATATATATAAAATAAAACTGTGTTATAACCAGAATTCATTCATCTTTTAGAATGTAGAATGTGTTATTTATTAAAAAGATATATGCGGTTCTATATTCTATATTCTATTCTATTATTATTATACTATTATAATAGTAATTATTCTGTATTATATTTTCTTTTCAGGTTGCGAACGTGTTTCACCGGACTTGCTCAATCTCACAAACTCGTGTTTCAAACTTCGGACCACACACCACCCCCCTCTATACAGCACACTGGAGGGTAAGAAAGATCTGCCCCCCCCCCCTCTATACAGCACACTGGAGGGTAAGAAAGATCTGCCCCCCCCATCCCTCTATACAGCACACTGGAGGGTAAGAGAGAGCTGTCCTCACCCCCTCTATACAGCACACTGCAGGGTAAGAGAGAGCTGTCCTCACCCTCTCTATACAGCACTGCAGGGTAAGAGAGAGCTGTCCTCACCCTCTCTATACAGCACTGCAGAGTAAGAGAGAGCTGTCCTCACCCTCTCTATACAGCACTGCAGGGTAAGAGAGAGCTGTCCTCACCCTCTCTATACAGCACTGCAGGGTAAGAGAGAGCTGTCCTCACCCTCTCTATACAGCACTGCAGGGTAAGAGAGAGCTGTCCTCACCCTCTCTATACAGCACTGCAGGGTAAGAGAGAGCTGTCCTCACCCTCTCTATACAGCACTGCAGGGTAAGAGAGAGCTGTCCTCACCCTCTCTATACAGCACACTGCAGGGTAAGAGAGAGCTGTCCTCACCCTCTCTATACAGCACTGCAGGGTAAGAGAGAGCTGTCCTCACCCTCTCTATACAGAACACTGCAGGGTAAGAGAGAGCTGTCCTCACCCTCTCTATACAGCACACTGCAGGGTAAGAGAGAGCTGTCCTCACCCTCTCTATACAGCACACTGCAGGGTAAGAGAGAGCTGTCCTCACCCCCTCTATACAGCACTGCAGGGTAAGAGAGAGCTGTCCTCACCCTCTCTATACAGCACTGCAGGGTAAGAGAGAGCTGTCCTCACCCTCTCTATACAGCACTGCAGGGTAAGAGAGAGCTGTCCTCACCCTCTCTATACAGCACACTGGAGGGTAAGAGAGAGCTGTCCTCACCCTCTCTATACAGCACTGCAGGGTAAGAGAGAGCTGTCCTCACCCTCTCTATACAGCACTGCAGGGTAAGAGAGAGCTGTCCTCACCCTCTCTATACAGCACACTGCAGGGTAAGAGAGAGCTGTCCTCCCCCCCTCTATACAGCACTGCAGGGTAAGAGAGAGCTGTCCTCCCCCTCTATACAGCACACTGCAGGGTAAGAGAGAGCTGTCCTCACCCTCTCTATACAGCACTGCAGGGTAAGAGAGAGCTGTCCTCCCCCCCTCTATACAGCACTGCAGGGTAAGAGAGAGCTGTCCTCACCCTCTCTATACAGCACTGCAGGGTAAGAGAGAGCTGTCCTCCCCCCCTCTATACAGCACTGCAGGGTAAGAGAGAGCTGTCCTCCCCCCCTCTATACAGCACTGCAGGGTAAGAGAGAGCTGTCCTCACCCTCTCTATACAGCACTGCAGGGTAAGAGAGAGCTGTCCTCCCCCCCTCTATACAGCACTGCAGGGTAAGAGAGAGCTGTCCTCCCCCCCTCTATACAGCACTGCAGGGTAAGAGAGAGCTGTCCTCCCCCTCTATACAGCACCAGCACTGCAGTGTAAGAGAGAGCTGTCCTTACTGAAGCCTTCAGTACTCTGGCCTGTAATACTAGAAACACTCTTGAGAAACTAAATAAACTCAACGACCAAAGGTTTCCTCTAGAAGTCTTTCTCAGTGTCTTCAATTGAAATACTAAAAGAAACTTAATCGATTTCAATGACAAATGTTTCGACTGAAAGTCTTTTTCAAGGTCTTCAAAATACTTTTTAACACAACTTATAAACAAAAAATAAGCAATATTTTGCGAAAGGAAAAAAAACAGTGAATCTGTGTGGCGTTTGAAAATCTAATTTGAGACGCTGTGTGTGTTGTGACTTGTTGACACAACTTGTGAAATTCTCACATTGGAGTGTGGAACACATTTGAAAACAGCTGACACACCCGAAAGTGTGAAAATCGCACTTTGACATTTTCTATCTGTTATTTATTAGTATGTCGTCTATAGCTCCAGAGCGTGCTCATAATGTGATACAAATGTAACATTATTTTCAAACCACTTGATTAAATCAGATAGAAATGGTCTATTACTATAGAAAACTCACTGTAGCCCTGCTGCTGCTGCTGCTGCTGCTGCTGCACCCAGTCCTGGGGTTCAGAGCTCCCCTCAATGAAGTCTGTTATTATTATTAATATTGAAATGATCAGGAGCCAGGAGTCTGAGCAGGGTTAGAAACTCACACTAGGTGCAGCAGCAGCAGCAGCAGCAGAGCTAGTGTGAGTTTGTAACCCTGCTCAAACTCCTGGCTCCTGATCATTTCAATATTAATAATAATAACAGACTTCATTGAGGGGAGCTCTGAACCCCAGGACTGGGTGCAGCAGCAGCAGCAGCAGCAGGGCTAGTGTGAGTTTGTAACCCTGCTCAAACTCCTGGATTTCACTGGGCTGTAATAAACTTTTTTTCCTACAAATATTTTGAACCTTTCGGGTACTGCGAACCCTCTGCAGATGCACACACTGGTTTTATTTGATCTTGGAGACACTGAGAAAGAGTTACAGTTGAAATGCTGCCATTGAATTTAACCAGATTCTGGAGTCTGTGATAGCAGCTAACTGTCTCCTTTCCTTGTGCAGACAGCAGCGATCTGGGGCTGTGTGGGACTCTGTGTGTGGTAATCCACAGAGCAACACAGCTGCAGCAGCCTGAAAGTGAGTTGTTTACACCTTTCCTTAAATACGCATTTCCATTAGTTATATACAGCAGGGTGCAAATGTATTGGAACACCTCATGAAAACCTCTGGGTGTGAGAATTTCAATTTTTTGTAATCAGTGATAAAGAAAAAATGACCATTTGTGGTTCTGTGTTCCTTTTCTCTTACTATTTTAAATTAATTGCATGTGTGGCTTATTAAAGTCATCAATTAAATTAGACAATCACTCATTTGCCTATCTTGATCATTTCCCCAGATTTTCAGTTCCAGTGCTTTGATTTCATACGCACAACAAATCAACACTCCAGAAGCGATGGGATGTTTTAATAATCAGCACACTGCTGTAGGTTTCAAATGAGCAACTTTGAAATAAACTAATTTTCTAGTAAGCATTTAAAAAAAAAAAAATGATGCTACACAAGGTTAAAGAAATCTCTTTTTGCAAGCTCTGATTTCAGGTAGTGTTGCACTTCCTTGTCCCCACCCCTTCTATGGCTTCTTTCTGGTCAATAACCAATCAGCTGCTTCACCTAATGACTGGCATGCTTTCAGCCAGGACCAGCATGCACTGCTGAGGTGAAATGACCTCGGATGGTCTTTAACCCACTCTACAGCTCTGGCCAGCAGTTTTGCATCATCCTATACAACTAACTAATTCTGCTTCACAAAGTCGAATTAAATCTGCTGAATAATATTACCTTAATATATTGAATTGCATACCGCTTTGTAGATTTCCATATACTTGCACCCTTTGTATCTGTGAGAGTCTTGTATTGGAGAGTGCTGTGCAGTTGGCTATAATCTCAGTGTTTTACTCATTTCAGTAGATCTCTCTATCTTCCTGGAAGTGGACAGCTTTGGGTATTTTGAAAATAAAGCTCAGACCAGAGTCTTAGTGGGAGACTTGACACCCAGCTGGGAGGAGGTGAGCAAACTCATTCACTAGCTTCTCAATCCTGCCTTTCACCTTCCTCTGGAGGCCTGGGTTCCAATCTGGGGGGCTAGGTGGCACAGACAGACAGACAGACAGACAGACAGACAGACAACAGTGGGCTGATTCACTAGCCTCTCATTCCTGTCTTTCATCTCTGGAGTCCTGGGTTCCAGTATTTCCTAATCTAATGGAGGCTGCTTGTCTGCCTGCTTGTTAACTGTCCTGTATTTCATCTGAAGGTTTTGCTTGTCTCCTTTCCATGCACACATGCAGCGTCATCCACATTAATGTGGGAGTGCATCAGTAACAGCAACGCTAACGGAGGGCTCCTCATGATGGCTTTTCTGATTGGTTAAAAAAAATCCATGTTTTCAAATATGCTTTACCACACCTCTCTGTGCTTTACAATGCTTCCCTATGCTTTACCACACCTCTCTGTGCTTTACAATGCTTCCCTATGCTTTACCAGACCTCTCTGTGCTTTACAATGCTTCCCTATGCTTCAGCATGCTTTCACTGTGCTTCATTACCCTTTGCTGTGCTTTCATTGTGGGTCTCTTCTCTAAGGGGTTTGTGTCGTTCTTGCAGGAGTTCTCTCTGCAGGTGGACGGAGCTCATGACCTGCGTCTCCTGTGTGTCCAGCAGCCGGGCAGAGAGGACAGCTGGACAGAAGACAGGGTCCTGGGGAAGACCACAGTCCAGGTGAGGTCACTGGTCTCCCCAGTCTCAGGATCTGACTCATGTGGTTGCTGTGCGGTCATTCCAGCTCAATGGACTCAAAACAAGCAGGAAGTGTTTCTCCACACTGCGCCACAGCACCCCCTCCTGGCTCAAGCAGACACCTGCAGGGCTGGCCTTTGTCCACCAGGGGCCGGTAGATCACATCACAGAAGTCGTCACAAAGCCTTGACAAACACACGCAATCAAGAGCGTGACAGACTGGATCTGACATTCCTTAACCTGCTGTTCATCTCCTTTTCAGTTGGATGCTAAGACCCTGCTGAACAAATGGAAACGCAGCGTCGTTTCACTGCACCAGGTGAGGCTCTTACACTGTGTGGTCTCGGCCAGCACCTATCTGGCACTCTTCCACTCTAGGTAGTGGAAACACAGCTTTCTGCAGCTAGCCTACAAGGCGGCTAAGTGTCTGCTTGCATACGAACTCTGTATGCATATTAATATGCAATGCATATTAACATGATTTTATATTATTAGGAGGCTGTGTGGTCCAGTGGTTAAAGTAAAGGGCTTGTAACCAGGAGGTCCCCGGTTCAAATCCCATCTCAGCCACTGACTCATTGTGTGACCCTGATCAAGTCACTTAACCTCCTTGTGCTCCGTCTTTCGGGTGAGACGTAGTTGTAAGTGACTCTGCAGCTGATGCATAGTTCACACACCCTAGTCTCTGTAAGTCGCCTTGGATAAAGGTGTCTGCTAAATAAACTAATAATAATAATATATAAAGATGAATTAACTGATATAAGAGACTGGACATGTTAACTTGTATAAGAGTGTATGCTGGTCCTCACTGTGTTGCAGATTGAGCTGTCCCTCTCCCTGAAGTACACAGAGCACAGCTTGCAGCCCCCTGGGATCCCCTCAACCCAATCAAGCGAGGTCTTCAACATCCACATTGAGACTGTAGCAGAGTGAGCAAAAACATATTTTATTTAATACTGTCACAAACATGCACAGGATCCCATTTTGATTACTCCTGTACTGTTTATATAAAAAAAAAGCAAATGCAGATGTGTGACTCCAAATAGCCAAGCCCTGAATTCCTTGTTGTCTTACCCATGTTTCATCTCTTTGATATACTTTTATTTTAGTCTTCTAATATCGCATCCAATGCTTGTGTCCAAGGAACCAATCACCCCAGAAATGCTTATTCAGACGCAAATCTCAATTTATTTAGCAATCGTTTTATAATAATTCACACTGCAAGAAGACGTTGTTTTATTGGTTCGTTTTTAAAGTCCATGCATTTTCTCTGCCATGCACATATAGATAGATGTGAAGTGTGCAGTGTTGAAAGAAACACGTATTTTCATTTTTCAATAGGTAGTAGGTTAAAGAAATCTCTGTTTGCGAGCCAGACTGTCTTGTACTTCCTGGATCATGTCACCGATTTGGCTTCTTTCCTGTCAGTAACCAATCAGCTGCTTCCCCTATTGACTGACAGGCTTTCAGCCAATAACGTGACTCAGAAGATGCTGCTGGAGTGAGGAAGTGAAGCAGTAACAGACTTCCTGGAAAACAAGGCGAGCAAACTGAGAACCTTCTTTAACCTAGAGTAGCAGCAGATGTTTTAAAATGAAAACACATCTGTGCTATAACATGTGTTTCTTTCAAAACTGCACATTCGAGACCTATTTAGTGAATGGAATTGCACAACTGGGTAAGATTTATGGAATTATTTTGTGAGCTGCCATCACTTTAAAACACATTGAAGGAAATTACTTGGAGAAACTCTGCACAGCCCTATTGGTTGATCAGTCCTGGAGAAGCCCACAGTGTGATGTGTGTGAGCAGTCCTGCAGAAGCCCGCAGTGTGATGTGATGTTCTGTGTGTGTTGTTCCCAGGAGGGAAGGCGTGCTGGTGCCCCACATCGTGCGCTTCTGTGCGGAGGAGGTGGAGAGGAGGGGGCTGGAGGAGGTGGGGATCTATCGGATATCAGGGGTGGCAACGGAGGTGCAGGCCCTGAGGACAGCCTTCAATACCAGTAAGACATCCATTCTACCGCTATAGGGGTGGAAATAGCGCCCCCTCATTGCAGGTCAGTGTGAGACAGTTCAAGCTTTACATTCATTGTGTGAGATTAATAATAATAATAATAAAAATAATAATAATAATAATAATCCCATTGCAAAGCAGTTTGAGCCAGTACAGATTTGACATTCATTCTGAGAGCTTACTCTGGGTGACAGCAGCATTGCCGCCCATCTCTCTCTCTCTCTCTGTGATAACAGCACTACCCCTCTCTCTCTCTCTGTCTCTGGCAGATCTGCGTGACGCTCTCGTGAGATTGAAAGCCGTCGATGTGAACGCTGTCTCCGGGACCCTCAAACTGTACCTCCGGGAGCTGCCAGAGCCCCTGCTCCCCCCACAATACTTCCAGGCCCTGGCAGCTGCCCTGGGTAAGCGGGGGGTGGGGGGGTGGGGAATAAACACTCAAAACCTCAAAACAAGAAAAGCTGTCCTCCCTCACCTTTACAATCGAGTACCAATCAATGACAGTTAACTTCATTAACGTAACTAAAAGCTGCAAATGGTAAAATGCCTGAGACTTTTTAAAAGTTGTTTCAGATGCCTAATTAAAGCACAGAGCGGTCTCACATTTTCACACACGAGTGCCTGTTGTTTCTACTGATTACTGAGCGGAAATTGAGATTCTCACACCCAGAGGTTTTCATGCAGGCGGGTATATAAAGGATACCAGTGACACATCTTGAGGTGTTTTGATACATTTGCAGAAACGGTAGAGAAACGGTTTGCCTTCATCAGTGTTGCCTTTCAAGTCTAACCCTGTTATGAATGTTTTCCACTCTCCTTGTCTCTCAGTCATCGCCGATCCCCTTGAGAAGGAGCACAGGCTGGTGTCTGTGCTGCAGAGCCTCCCCGGTGTGAACAGGAACACCTTCCTCTTCCTCCTGGAGCACCTCCGGAGGTGTACTCCCTACTGTAACCCTTTCAAAAGAATCCCACAGCGCGAGCGCAGCACAGTGTAGAGCAGCACAGTGTAGCACATCACAGTGTAGCACCGCACAGTGTAGCGCATCACAGTGTAGCACCGCACAGTGTAGAGCAGCACAGTGTAGCGCAGCACAGTGTAGCACAGCACAGTGTATCACAGCACAGTATAGCGCAGCACAGTGTAGTGCATCACAGTGTATCACAGCACAGTGTATCACAGCACAGTATAGCGCAGCACAGTGTAGCACAGCACAGTGTATCACAGCACAGTGTAGAGCAGCACCGTGTAGAGCAGCACAGTGTAGCACAGCACAGTGTAGAGCAGCACAGTGTATCACAGCACAGTGTAGCGCAGCACAGTGTAGCGCAGCACAGTGTAGAGCAGCACAGTGTAGCGCAGTACAGTGTAGCGCAGCACAGTGTAGTGCAGCACAGCGAGAGCATGGTAATGCATAGGGAAGCATTGTAAAGCACAGAGAGGTGTGGTAAAGCATAGGGAAGCATTGTAAAGCACAGAGAGGTCTGGTAAAGCATAGGGAAACATTGTAAAGCACAGAGAGGTGTGGTAAAGCATAGGGAAGCATTGTAAAGCACAGAGAGGTGTGGTAAAGAATAAGGAAGCATTGTAAAGCACAGAGAGGTCTGGTAAAGCATAGGGAAGCATTGTAAAGCACAGAGAGGTGTGGTAAAGCATAGGGAAGCACTGTAAAGCACAGAGAGGTATGGTAAAGCATAGGGAAGCATTGTAAAGCACAGAGAGGTGTGGTAAAGTATATTAAGTATATAACTGTTAACACTTTAAATGAAGTGTCTCTAATAACTATGTATTTACACAGTAGTTACATAGTAAATTGCAGTTACACTTAATTACAATGTTATTATGCATAGTTACAGTGTACTCAATGTGAGAAAAGCATGGGGGAAAACTGGCAAGTGTGATGAAACTTGGTAAGGACATTCTTTAGCAAGTTATCTATAGTATCAGAATGTGGATGGTGTATGGGGGGTAGCTGTCCATTTGTCCTTGCTTATGCCCATCATACTTTTTACATTTATGTAGAGAACAGTGGAGTGTCACAAAAGGCTGTGCTACATTTGTCAGGTTGTGTCCTGTCTTTCTAAAATGGTGACCCTGTGTCCTTCCCCCTCCAGAGTCTCACAAAACCAAGAGGTCAACAAGATGACCGCCCAGAACCTGGCCACAGTGTTTGGACCCAGCCTCTTGCGCCCCCCTGAGGAACCCTTGGGTGACAGCGGGCTGTGTGTGGACATCTCACAGGAGATTGTCGTACAGGTAAGAACACTGCCACACTGTTCACTAGATTATACACAAAATCCTTAGAGCAGAATCCTGTTCTGATATTTAAAATACAATTCCAGATCTAATGCGAGAATTCTCTTCATTGGAGCACCATGAAATGAATTATACAACAGGTTTCACCCCTACAGAACTAATTTTGCTTCACAAAGTCGAATGAAACCTGCTGACTAGTGTTACGTTAGTATGTTGAATTTCACACAGCTCTTTATTTTTCCAGATACTTAATGAAAAACTGACACAAAGTGAAAAATGTGGCATTTCGAAATCTAACATTACTATTATTATTATTTATTTCTTAGCAGACGCCCTTATCCACGGCGACTTACAATTGTTACAAGATATCACTTTATTTTTTCATACAATTACATTATTTTTTTACACATTATTTTTACATACAGTTACCCATTTACACAGTTGGGTTTTTACTGGAGCAATCTAGGTAAAGTACCTTGCTCAAGGGTACAGCAGCAGTGTCCCCCACCTGGGATTGAACCCACGACCCTCTGGTCAAGAGTCCAGAGCCCTAACCACTACTCCACACACACATTTTCAGCCTGAAACTAAACATTATCCCTGCATGGTCTACTTTTATTATTATTATTATTATTATTATTATTATTATTATTATTATTATTATTATTATTATTATTATTATTATTATTACACTATGTAACACAACTTTTGTTCCTGGGTAGTAAGTGTTATTTCCTAATTGCTTATGCCTCAAAAGTATAGAAAATGGCTATTATTCCCCACAAACTTTGCTTTTGTGACCAGACAGTGATATTTTGAAATTTACCTATTTCCAATGAGAAAACGGGCGAATTTGTGTCTTTTCGTTCACATAAAGTCAGAAAAAAACAACATATGAATCCAAATTAACATGTATTTAAAGTAATACAAAAATGACTACAAAAGATTTAGAAGTGAGTAGTTTTTCGAGATTTACGATTATACTGTAAATCACTTTCACGAATCAGCCCCCAAATGTATCTGTCTCCCATCATGTTCTCGTTATACTGTCCTTGGTAGCGGCGTTCAAAGTCCAGTATATCCTGGTGGAAGCGCTCGCCTTGCTCCTACGAGTACGCTCCCATGTTATCCTTGAATTTATCAAGATGACCATCAAGGATATGGACTTTGAGGGACATCCTACAGCCCATTGTGCCGTAGTTCTTCACCAGAGTCTCAACCAGTTCCACATAGTTTTCGGCCTTGTGATTGCCCAGGAAGCCCCGAACCACTGCGACAAAGCTGTTCCAAGCCGCTTTCTCCTTACTAGTGAGCTTCTTGGGGAATTCATTGCACTCCAGGATCTTCTTTATCTGTGGTCCGACGAAGACGCCGGCTTTGACCTTTGCCTCAGACAGCTTAGGGAAGAAGTCTTGAAGGTACTTGAAGGCTGCCGACTCCTTATCTAGAGCTCTGACAAATTGTTTCATAAGGCCCAATTTGATGTGCAGTGGTGGCATCAGCACCTTCCGGGGGTCCACCAGTGGCTCCCACTTGACGTTGTTCCTCCCCACAGAGAACTCGGTCCGCTGTGGCCAGTCCCGCCTGTGGTAGTGCGCCTTGGTGTCCCTGCTGTCCCAAAGGCAAAGATAGCAGGGAAACTTGGTAAAACCGCCTTGGAGACCCATCAGGAATGCCACCATTGCAGCCTCTTGATGCCATCTCAGAAAAATGCAGATATGTATCCACTTAGGCAGCTGGAACTAAACTGAACTGGTGGGCTTAAGGCCCCTGTATTTATACTACTATTTATATTACTGGAAAGTTCTAGACTTACTCAGCACTGAATCTATCTGGAATGTTCTGGAAAATAGGTACATTTCAAAATATCACTGTCCTGGTCACAAAAGCAAAGTTTGTGGGGAATAATAGCCATTTTCTATACTTTTGAGGCATAAGCAATTAGGAAATAACACTTACTACCCAGGAACCAAAAAAAAAATAAAAAATTGTTACACGGTGTAATTATTTATTTATTTATTTATTTATTTATTTATTTATTTCTTAGCCGACGCCCTTATCCAGGGCGACTTACAATTGTTACAAGATATCACATTATTTTTACATACAATTACCCATTTATACAGTTGGGTTTTTATTGGAGCAATCTAGGTAAAGTACCTTGCTCAAGGGTACAGCAGCAGTGTCCCCCACCTGGGATTGAACCCACGACCCTCCGGTCAAGAGTCCAGAGCCCTCAACACTACTATCACGGCTTCCAGCAGACTTTTGCAATATCATTTTGTAGTTTCTTTGATTACATGATGTTAAATGAAATGTCTAAATTATGTTCATATTCTTGTTTTTTTTTAATTATGTCTCAAATCTAAATTTTAAGTCATGCAAAACTTTTGGCCAGAGCTGCAGGTAACAGTCTCCTCTGCCTGTGTGTTTGCAGGTGCAGGTCGTGCTTTGCTACCTGCAGTGCATCAACCTCCCGGCTCCACAGATAAAGCTGCAAATACACTCTGCTGAGTTGGAGGAAATGACCCAACAAGAGCCATAAAAATATCTGTTTCTCTGCCCTGAAAGCAGCTCACAGAATGCTGGCAGAAAAATAAATCTGGAAGAGCAACTCAGTACGACTGAAATATCCGAAGGCTGTAAAGAATTAAACACGTAAACATTCAAAACAAGAATCGTTTTATTAAACGAACGAGGTTGACAACTCCCTAATGCTGTAAGTGCAGCATTGAAACCAGGATCAGAGGACTGCAGCTGGGAAGTGGAGACTCAGAACAGAGGGAAGGAGACACTTCTTCACACAGAGAGCGGTGAGGGGATGCAATGGGCTACCGTGTCATGCTATTGATGCTGAATCATTGGGATCCTTTAAAACCTGCTTAATGAGCTACTAGGAACCAGATGAGCTTAGACTGCCCCCTAGTGGATGTAAGAAATACATTAGTAACAAATACCACCACCAACAGTGGTATCTCTAACATCCACTAGGGGGCAGTGTGTTGCAGGGGGGCAAGTTAATATTTGAGAGCTCATCGAGGCCACAGGGGTAATTTTTCAATTCATCACCAGAATGACAGAAACTGATATACCAAGTGAATCTAAACAAGAGGAATCCATGCGTTGAAGAGAAAGTAGATGATATAAAAAGCAAACACTTTTACTGGAGTCATTTTAATAAGAACCACTCAGAATTTCTTATATTGCTAGAGCGCTCTGCAGTGTGGAGAGTGGGGTTCTCTTTCCTATACTGCTAGAGCGCTCTGCAGTGTGGAGAGTGGAGTTCTCTTTCCTATACTGCTAGAGCGCTCTGCAGTGTGGAGAGTGGAGTTCTCTTTCCTATACTGCTAGAGCGCTCTGCAGTGTGGAGAGTGGAGTTCTCTTACCTGTACTGCTAGAGTGCTCTGCAGTGTGGAGAGTGGAGTTCTCTTTCCTATACTGCTAGAGCGCTCTGCAGTGTGGCGAGTGGAGTTCTCTTTCCTATACTGCTAGAGCGCTCTGCAGTGTGGAGAGTGGAGTTCTCTTTCCTATACTGCTAGAGCGCTCTGCAGTATGGAGAGTGGGGTTCTCTTTCCTATACTGCTAGAGCGCTCTGCAGCGTGGAGAGTGGAGTTCTCTTTCCTATACTGCTAGAGCGCTCTGCAGTGTGGAGAGTGGAGTTCTCTTTCCTATACTGCTAGAGCGCTCTGTAGTGTGGAGAGTGGAGTTCTCTCTCCTGTACTGCTAGAGCGCTCTGTAGTGTGGAGAGTGGAGTTCTCTCTCCTGTACTGCTAGAGCGCTCTGTAGTGTGGAGAGTGGAGTTCTCTTTCCTATACTGCTAGAGCGCTCTGCAGTGTGGAGAGTGGAGTTCTCTTTCCTATACTGCTAGAGCGCTCTGCAGTGTGGAGAGTGGAGTTCTCTTTCCTGTACTGCTAGAGCGCTCTGCAGTGTGGAGAGTGGAGTTCTCTTTCCTATACTGCTAGAGCGCTCTGCAGTGTGGAGAGTGGAGTTCTCTTTCCTATACTGCTAGAGCGCTCTGCAGTGTGGAGAGTGGAGTTCTCTTTCCTATACTGCTAGAGCGCTCTGCAGTGTGGAGAGTGGAGTTCTCTTTACTACACTGCTAGAGCGCTCTGCAGTGTGGAGAGCGGAGTTCTCTTTCCTATACTGCTAGAGCGCTCTGCAGTGTGGAGAGTGGAGTTCTCTTTCCTATACTGCTAGAGCGCTCTGCAGTGTGGAGAGTGGAGTTCTCTTTCCTATACTACTAGAGCGCTCTGCAGTGTTGAGTGGAGTGCGCTCAAAATAGGGCCCCATGGTATATCTATTGTAAACTGCACTGGGATCGAATTGCTGTCATGGAAGAATTGCCCTGTGTACAGGACAGCGCAGCGAGGCTCTGCCCAGCACACAGCGTGCAATGCCAGTGTAAGAAACTGCAGTATTGTATGCACACTGTGCTGAAAACTATCAATGTCCTTTGATCGAAAAAATGTATATTGCACTAATATACATACTGTATGTTAACAAATTTGTATTAAATATGTTTTTTTTCTTTTTTTCAAATATTCTTGTATCTGTCAAATAAATGATAAAATTATACTTCCCTGGACTGGACTGTTCACCTTTTTTCTTAGGGGGTTGAGGGAGCAGTTCAGTCTCCATGCCTCAAGCCTGTCCTGGACTAGAGGGAGCACGCGTTCTCTTAGGGGGGTGAGGCAGCAGTTCAGTCCCCATGCCTCAAGCCTGTCCTGGACTAGAGGGAGCACGCGTTCTCTTAGGGGGGTGAGGCAGCAGTTCAGTCCCCATGCCTCAAGCCTGTCCTGGACTGGGGGGAGCACCCTCTCTCAGTGTACACAAATAAAGAAGGAACAAACAAACAAAAAACGTTCATCTTTACACCAGTAGGTGTCAGCCCTGTCCCCTATATTGTCTACTTCTAAACCTAATTCCAGTGACAGAGTGCCAGTAAGCATGTTCATTTTGTGCTGTGTTGGAGTGGGAGTATGAAGCAGTTCAGGCTGTCTGGCTGAGTGCTGTGTGGTGGGTTGGGGTGGTAGGGAGGTCAGGCTCCATGGCTGGGTGCTGTGTGGTGGGTTGGGGTGGTAGGGAGGTCAGGCTCCATGGCTGGGTGCTGTGTGGTGGGTTGGGGTGGTAGGAAGGTCAGGCTCCCTGGCTGGGTGCTGTGTGGTGGGTTGGGGTGGTAGGGAGGTCAGGCTCCATGGCTGGGTGCTGTGTGGTGGGTTGGGGTGGTAGGAAGGTCAGGCTCCCTGGCTGGGTGCTGTGTGGTGGGTTGGGGTGGTAGGGAGGTCAGGCTCCCTGGCTGGGTGCTGTGTGGTGGGTTGGGGTGGTAGGGAGGTTAGGCTCCCTGGCTGGGTGCTGTGTGGTGGGTGGGAGTGGTAGGGAGGTCAGGCTCCCTGGCTGGGTGCTGTGTGGAGAGTGGGAGTGGTAGGGAGGTCAGGCTCCCTGGCTGGGTGCTGTGTGGTGGGTTGGGGTGGTAGGGAGGTCAGGCTCCCTGGCTGGGTGCTGTGTGGTGGGTTGGGGTGGTAGGGAGGTCAGGCTCCCTGGCTGGGTGCTGTGTGGTGGGTTGGGGTGGTAGGGAGGTCAGGCTCCATGGCTGGGTGCTGTGTGGTGGGTTGGGGTGGTAGGGAGGTCAGGCTCCCTGGCTGGGTGCTGTGTGGTGGGTTGGGGTGGTAGGGAGGTTAGGCTCCCTGGCTGGGTGCTGTGTGGAGGGTGGGAGAAGGTGAGAGGAAAGGGGAGGCGGACGCTGGGAGATGTTTAGCACAGATGCCGATTTGCACGGTGTGGGGCCACTGAAAATAAAATTAGTGCCGGTTCACAGGAAACAAGACAGAGTTCACAGTGAACTCATGTTGAGGGAATCTGACACGGCACAGCGGAGTTAACCCCTGCACTGCCGGCTGGGAGCTCCTTCACACTGCACAGAGGAGTTAACCCCTGCACTGCCGACTGGGAGCTCCTTCACACGGCACAGCGGAGTTCACGTTTGAGCACATGTCTTATGACTGACATGTTTTCAATGTCAACTTAGTTCCTTCGTGCGAACTTACAAAGCTGACCGAAAAATTGTAGCCTTAAAGGAGCACTCGATAATTATTCTTCACTAACAGCTTAGCATTAAAAAACAAATTAAAATGTACTATAACGTGTGCATTTTTCATATAGGAAAATGTGAAACCTGCAAAATATATATGAAGTAAGATTTACTGGAATTATTTTGCAAGCAACATGTAACTTGTCTTATTTCTGAGGTGGTCTTGTTTTTGAAATGAAGCAACACTTCAATACTCTACTTGCAGTTCATGTAAACCTTCTAATCTTATGCTGTATACATTACGCAGGGTGGAAACCAGTTGTGAGTCTGATGAATATCATCAGGACCTTGTCTCCATTGAGTCCCATTATGTTCTAGCCAGGATATTTCAGTGTGGTCGTTATAAGTGGAGGGTGATGTTAACAGGAGTAATATAAGCGTGTTTGGCAAATCATGTTTATTAAACTATCACAAAAAAATACACTCAAATAAATACACAGTTTCAAGCACAAAAATGCAAGCTGTCCTTTCCGTGTTATCGCAAAGGTGTGGAAGATCATGCGGTCAGAGAGAAGCAGAGAGAACACGGAAATTAATTAAACCACATCATGCAATTGCATTCCCAATCTTTGCTGATCTCCCAATGTAACTGCTTTATAGACCACTAGCGGGTGTGTTGGCAACACTGCCCCCAGTGGATGTATGAAACACATCAGTAAGAAACAGCAAATAGAACAACATGTAGTATTTTTTACAGCCACTAGAGGGCAGAGTGTTGGTGTGGAGGGGGCAGGTTAATGGTTGCACTCTTGTGTTCTTAGAAGTTAGACATGATTCTAAGTGCTCTACTGAGGCCACTGGGGTGCTGTAAACTGTTACACCAGGATGCAGAGACTGAAAAATGATACATATCTAAAACAAAAAATAATCTATTTGTTAAAGTCAGCAAATTCCAGAAGTCTTACCGTGAGCTACATAGCTCTCAAAGTTTTGAAAGAAACACCTGTCACAGCAAACGTGCATTCTCATTATAAACCGTCTTATCAAGTACAACACCAGGGTAAAGGAAGTTCTCAGTTTCCATGTCTTACTCTCAGGAGATCTGTTACACTTGCACTTCCTAGGTCAAGCAGGGTACTGACTAAAAGCATGTCAATCATTAGGGGAAGCAGCTGATTGGTCAATGACAGGAAAGGAGCTATGCAACAGCCTAGGAAGCGCAACACCATTTAAAAACATGGTTTGGAAACAGATGTATTTAGCTTACCAGATATTCTGTTTTATAACACGTGTTTCTTTCAAAACTGCACATTTGAATAGATCTGCACAAACAGATAGGATTTACGGAGTTGGCTACAATAACTTCTATACCAGTATGAAGTCGCTGTCTCTCGGGGTCTGTTTAATAAACATTTTTTTGAAGTCTCTTCCATCTTCAGTGACTCTGGGGGTCACCCCACAGCACAGTTTCAGTTTGGGGGTTCGGTGGGTCGTGTTCTGGGTTTGTGGGGTCCTTCAGCCCTGCATCGGCCCCGTCTGTCCTGGTTCCTGAAGCCTCTCAGTTTGGGGCTCCAGTGGTCCCTCCAGGGCAGTGCCAGTGAAGTCCGGTCGGCTACGACGCGGTTCTCATCCGGCCCGATCTCGGAGCTGATCAGCAGGTAGGTGCGGCCCACCTGCAAGGGGGGGCAGCCACAGGCCAGGTCCCGCTCCGGCACCCACACTGCCCGAATCCCCTTCCGAATTCCAGGCGTCCCGCGGCGGAACACCGACTGCACAGACACGGAGAAGTGCCACCAGGGTCCGGAGCGCACCATAGCCTGCACCTGCACCTTCAGCACTGCAGAGACACACGGGAATCACACTCCTTCACTATGGGGGTCAGATCACTGTGCTCAGAATGTTTCTAATAAGAATAAGGTCATCTTTTAAAGGGGAACCAGAGATAATGGGGCTAGTGCTTATAAGACTCATTTTAAAGCCTTGTTTAGCACTCCTTTCAAACGGGGACCATGGGTATTGTTGCTGGTGCTCATAAGAGGTAAGGAATGGATTTTAAGCCTTGGTTAGAGCTCTTTTAAACAGGGGGCCAGTGATAATGTTGCTAGTGCTAATAAGGGGTAAGAAATCGATTTTCAATCCTTGGTGGTTAACAGTTCTTTTAAAGGGACTAGTGATAATAAGGGGTAAGAAATCGATTTTCAATCCTTGGTTGTGAACAGTTCTTTTAAAAGGACTGGTGATAATGTTGCTAGAGGTAATAAGAGGTCAGAGACAGGTTTAAGCCTTGGTTAGCACTGTCTTTAAAGGGGCCAGTGAGCATGTTGCGGGTAACGCAGGTCTCACCGTAGTCTTTCTGACAGTAGGTCCTCAGGTTCATCCTCACTCTCCCATGAGTCGGCTGGCAGTATGCGCTGCACTCGCCTCCTGGAACACAGAATCACAGAGAATCTCCTGAGATATGGGGTCCTGACTCACTATATGAACGGGATCAATGCACAATCATTTAAACATGTTGAATGTAGAGACGTGTGAATATGTGAGCCACGTAACAAATGAGTGTTTGTATTCAGACCTGACACTGTTTAAAATCTCTTTGTCACTTCAGCCAAAAATATTATTTCAGCAACCAGACAGGAGTCGTTCTAGCTATGAGCCACCAGAGGGCGCCACTCACAAACCTGGAATGCACGTCTCTCAATGAGAGGCAGAGAATTTGCTTATGATAACAGATCACTGGCGGTTTCATGGCAAATTTTGCACCTATAGACCTAAACGAGTCACGTGGCGATTTCGTTTCGCGATTCAGAGTGAAGAGTAAAACACAAATATATTTGTGCGTTTTTTATTGGTATGTAATAGTAATGTTGATATTTTTCTTGTTTTTTCTTATTTATCATCTCTGGATGATTACATACATAACATTCACAGTAAAACACATAAAACATACAATATGGTTTAAATAATATCTATCTATAATTAAACCATAGATTTGCGTGTGTGTATGTTTACATATTTAGGCGTAATTCAGTTATTATTTGTAATATTATATCTAAAAGCCCGAACCTAATTTGAATACATTTGAACAAATTTTGTCTCATACAGACACACCAATAGTGCTGTTGTTTTGATGCGTATTAATAACGTTTGTTAAAGGTGTTTGTGCTGTCGATGGAACCCCCTTCAGCATTTTATGCGGACTGTAGGAATCTTCGCCAATCCAGCATTTTGATTGGTTGAGAGAGTTTGAATGATTTATAATGTTTAATAATAACACGCGCTCAGAACGACTGCTGTTGTGTTTTCATGCGCGAGCTAGCTGTTATGGCGCGCAAAGCCCAGCTTCAACCCTCCTCGAGCTTGCATTAGTTACCTCAGAGACTCTGAAACAGAGCTGACGGCAGCGAAGTTGGCGCATGATTTGAATTAATTAATCTTTTAAAAGTATCTTCGAGTTAGTATAACTTATCAATACCAGCATACCTAGGTAAGTTTAACTTTATTTTAATCTTTGGTTTTTAACTGATCATTTGAGCCTTTTCATTGTATGTAGAAAATACATGGACAATAATAATGTAGGAAAATGCCACACAGCGACAAACAATTAATACTCTATTTGTTACTGTAAGGAATTTATGGAAGTATGTTCGTGTATTCTGACCAATTTTTGCTTTTTAAACAAAAAAAACCCTAAACTGACTCGCTTTTTTCACTTTCTAATCTTAAAAGATAAATACATAAATGATAATCAAGTCGTTTGTTGTTTTCCGATTTTAAAAGTATGAAATTAAAACGTGTTTTGCCATATATAAACAAATATACAAAAATGGCTAAACTCGCTTAAAGCAACTGTTTTAATGCACAGCAATGTATTGCGTGCTATTGTGAAACTTCTCGCTCCTAACTGTTCAATAACTGCTAACATATGACACGGGGCGCCAGGAGAGAGCGCTCTGCTGTTGAACGCACCAGGGTGTGTGGCGGCCTGAACTACAGTTTTTCAGAGTTAGGAAGACATATTCAAAATGAAAAGTTTAACTGGGTAACTCTAAGTTCAGCAGGGAGGATGATATGAAAACTAGCAGTGTTACACCACTGAGTTAATTACAGGTTAAGAGATAGGAAAGGGACAGGTCTTAAATGTATCTGTACATTGCCACACTTATTGTAACTGGCTCCCAGAATGCACCAGATCACACCACTTTTAGGCACATTTTACAAAAAGTTCTTCAATAACCCCTCCCTAGCAATGTGTCAGCCAAAAAACAAAACACCAGTTCAGAAGGACCAGAGCGACCGCTGTAACAGAGAATGGTTCAGAAATTGATTTTTAAACAAATAAACCTGCTTATTTTATTCCTGGTAAGATTTCTCGTAAAAGGCCCTATTCACAGAACCTCAATGTTGGCGTTTTCTATAGAGTGGATCAGTTTAGTTTCCTCTCCCCATTGCCAGTCACTTACCCAGGCTGTGTTGAGGTGGATAGGCTGGAGTAGTTGTGACTATTTCCTCGATTCCTAAAGAGACAAACAGAGTCAAAATGAAACCACGCAGCACTGAGCAATACCCTGCAATGGAATTATAAGGCTGCTGTTTATCACCAATATTGTCATAATATTTAATTTATTTCATGTTTAATATCCTGTAACATGTGTTCTGTATCACTCTGTAGTGTTGTTTCTGCACAGATCATTATTTACCAGGCACACTAAATGTACTAAATGCATTTTCTTAAACCCCTGGTTCTGCTTCTGATAAAATAGGACAAGGGTCTATAAGATGGCAATTTTGCCTACAAGCGACGACCATAAATGAAATATTTTGCAATGGAAGTTCTTTCATCTTTAATGGAACCACCACAAGGGGTATATTTGCAGAATTTGTCTATTGCTGCAGTCTTATTGTATCCAATCCCATAAGGGTTTGTTCTACTTTGCATTCATTATCACAGTTGTCTTTACTAATGTCTTCTCTTCTTGTTTAGATTCACTTTGTATATCATTATCACTTTCGTTTTCAGTTAACTTTTTAAAAGTTTAAAAGCCCCCTCTGTGGCCTCAATAGCTCTCTCAAACATGTCTCCTCTCACTATCACTATTATCTGCTGTATTATTGAATTGTGGTTTGTCACACTTGTACTTTGCTTGAACAAAAGTTATTGTATTTCTTGCTCTTATTGTATTACTTGTATTGTAACACTTGAAATGTATTTGCTTACGATTGTAAGTCGCCCTGGATAAGGGCGTCTGCTAAGAAATAAATAATAATAATAATAAAGAAGAAGAATACATTAGCGCGGGTCCCGTAGCAATCTTTAATCTCCCTACAAAAAATAATAAAAGAAAAATTCAACGACAAACACTTCGACTACAAGTTCAGTGCCTTCACCACATTTGAAGACATTGAAAAAGTCTTCTAGTCAAAACTTTTGTTATTGAATTTTAGTTTCTTTTATTATTTCTTAATTCAGCTCTGTTGAGTGTTTAATAGTTGTGGATAATCTCCCTTCAAAACTTAGTGGCTTACTGCCTAATACAAAATAGCTAAACAGTACAAACCAGCACTATGAATAACATTTATTTTAAATGTTCTGAATGTGTGTGTGGGGCTGGTGGCCACTTTGCCCTTTCCGGAGACCTGAATCCAACTTTGCATTGGCCCCCACTCTCTATGCGTGTGGACCCTCCAGTCCAGGGCAGGAATGTGTACAAGGACCTCCCACTGACACTGCTGGGTATGACTGACTGACAGAGTTCCACAAGCCGCGGGGTCACTTCGCTTTTGAATCATTCTACAGCTGGAGGGTCAAGACTCTGCTAAGCAAGGCTTTACAATCCATTCCTTATTAGCTCAACCAGCATTACCATTGCCCCAATTTAAAGGCGTGCTAAGAAGGCTTTAAAATCCAATTTGTTACCTCTTATTAGCACTGGCAAGATTATCACTGGTCTTTAAAGCAGTGCTAAGCAAGGCTTTACATTCCTCTTGTTATCCCATGCGAGGGAGTTATAGTGGAGGCAGTCGTGCGCATGTATGTCACACATTTCTCTATATAGCTGGAGAAGCGCTTATCCAGATGTCATGAAACATGTTATTAACATTATTTAGCATCAGATTCTGGGGATATATGGAGGTGTCTGTCTGGAGAGTCGCTTATCAAATTGTGGTTAAACATTTACTTGCTGCTTCTCATTCTATATTGATTTGTGCACACTGTTGATAGACATCACAACATTGCGCTAGGGGGCGCTATGCTCACGTGTGCAGGGTCTCAGTGGGGATCGACTCTGCTGGTATCCCGGGGCGCAACGGTTACAGGTCAGTCCCGTCACCCCGTCTCGGCAGCGACACTGTCCCGAGGTCTGGTTACACCCCTTCTCCAAAGCACCCACTGGGTGACACGAGCAAGCTGGGGAGAGAGAACCAGGGAGACAATAAGACGACACCCAGAGCACCCAGAATACACCACAGACTCACATGTGAATCTAGAAGAAACTGAGAGCAGAGAAGCGTTTCAGCCAGTGCCTTCTTCAGTGTTATTGAAACTAGAAGAGACTGAGTCAAGCAGACCAGCGTTCGGGCTCTAGTGCCTTCATCAGTGTTACTGAAACTAGAAGAGACTGAGTCAAGCAGACCAGCGTTTGGGCTCTATTGCCTTCATCAGTGTTATTGAAACTAAAAGAAACTGAGTCAAGCAGACTGACATTTCGGCGAGTGCCTTCATCGTGTTATTGAGGTGAAACTACAAGTTGGTTGGTTACTAGACTCAGTTTCTTCTAGTTTTAATGACATGAAGGCAGTAGCTGAAACACTTGTCTGCTTGACTCGGTTTCTTCTCGTGTTACCTCAGTAACAATGCTAGTACTCACGTTTGCAGGCTTTGCGGTGAGTGAGTGGTTTGGTTTGGTCTCGAGTGAAGCCTTCTTTGCAGTAGTGACAGTGTCGCCCAGCCGTGTTGTGACGGCAGCCCAGACACACCCCCCCACTTCTCCGGCCTGAGAGCTGGTACAACTCCATGTTGAAGCGACACCTAGTGGAGTGGAGGTTACACTGACAGGCTGAGGAGAAACAGCACAGGGAACAGGATTCAGAGCCAGTGAACTACTTATTAAAACTGTGCTAGCCTTTCAGAGTCATTCTATTACACGTGAGAGCATTGTGCTCAGGACACGAGGCAATCCTGGAGTACGGCATTATATTTTTAATTCATATTTTTGGTTGCTGTAGCTCTTTAGTTTTATAGTGCTGTTACATGTTCATTTCCCAGGGTACAGGAGAGTACAGCGAGGCTCTGCCCAGCACTCAGCAGGCAATGCCAGCCTAAGACACTAGATGAGAACTTTACAGTGTTATATAGTGTGGTCCTGCCAGCATTGTCCAGTGTATAGTATAGCACAACAAGGCTCTGCTCAGCACACAGCAGGCAATGCCAGCGCACTGGATTATAAATGTATACAAATACAAGCATTTCCCTGTGTACTGGACAGGTTAAAAAAAAAAAAACTACGTAACTAATTGAAAAAGATTATTTTCTTTCACTCTTTATCCCTCTCTCTCTCTCCCTTCTCGCTCCCATTCTCTCACCTGTTTTTGTTAATTTACCATCTGAGAGGTGTCAGAGAGGTGAAAGGTCACTGCTGGGTCAGGGAGGGGTCAGGAGGTTGAACACATGCAGTGTGAGAGATGAGTCTGAGAAAATCTCAACACCTGCAGCGGAACTTAGGCAACACGGGCTGGTAGACAGAGACAAGCAGGGTAGTGTCCTCACTCCACATACTGACAGGTTCCTCACCACAGACAGATAGTGCTGTGCTGTGTTGTTCTGCTCACTCATTGACACCGTATAGTGTTCCCAGACAGGCAGAGGGGCTTGTTCCTCTTACTCATAGACAGACAGACAGACAGGGCGGTGTTAGCCTGTCAGTCACTCACAGACAGACAGAAAGACACACAGGGCTGTGTTGTGTTCACTCACTCACAGACAGACAGAGAGACACACAGGGCTGTGTTGTGCTCACTCACTCACAGACAGACAGACACACAGGGCAGTGTTATTCTCACTCACAGACGCAGTGGTGTGGCTGTCCGGGGCTGGCTCTTTGCCAGGGACGGTCGCAGTAGAACGGTTTGCAGACGTCACAGTCGGGCCCGGCCGTGTTGTGTCGACACTCGCACACTGCCCCACCCTCGGGATCTCGCCTGCAGCGCGAGGCGTGCCCGTTACACTTACAGCGGCCCCCCACCTGCACATCCGAGAGGGACAGCCAGGGGGCGCTCGGCACTGACATCTCTGCAGCATCACCTAGGAGTGCAGTGTTATAGAATTAACAGTGAGATAAGCAATCCATTCCCTTACCCCTATTAGCAACGTTATCACTGATCCCCCTTTAAAGGAGTGCTAACCAAGGCTGTACAACCTTATTACCCTCTTATTAGCACTAGTTACATTGTTACTGTCCCTTTTTAAAGAGAGCTAACTCTTGTATTCAACACTAAAGAGTTAATTTTTTACATTTTTTTTAACTGGATATCATTTTGGAATCTATCCTCCATTCATTCAAACCCAATCACGTAATTACTGGATGGGTGTTCATGCTGCTAAGCAGATATGGAGCTGGATCTAAAGGAAACTGATTCTGTTCAGCTGGGTTTAAGCATGCTTTCTTCTCCATCAGTCAGTGCTTGTTATATAAACAGATTACTCCCTTACAGTACTGGAGTTATTTCACTCGTAGTAAATTAACAGTTACCTCTGGTGGCCGTTTTCTTGTTCCTCCTTCCTGGAGTCTCTTTAACTTCAAGCCCTGCCTCTGCCCTTTTCAACCCCCTCCTAATTCCGCTTGACTTCCTGTTCCCTAGCTCCTCCTTCATTACATCAAGAAAATCAATTGAATTCTTCATCTTCTCTTTACCTCCAAACCTCACCCCACCTCCTCTCCTGGAGGCTCGCCTCTTTCCACCTAGCCCCTCCCTACTTCTGCTAGACCCTGCTTCTGTGTCCCGAAGCCGAACCCCCGTTCCACCTGGGGAATCTGAGACCTTGTGGAAAACGATCCTGATATCTGTAGCAGTGGCCCAGTCTTGTAGAATGGAACTGAAGTCGTAATCTGAGGCGGAGGGTCGCCCATCCAAGATTGCGAAAGCCAGGACCATCCCTCCTCTGTGCTGCTGCAGGGGCCGGGGGTCCGAACACAGGGCCTCGCTTTCTTGGGTCCTCGACGGGACCACTGTCTGAGCCGGGCGGCCAAACTGGGCCAGACAGTGAGGGGAGTAGAACTGAAAAGGTCTCCAGGTTTTGCCAAAATCCATGGACTTGAGAATGGAGACGGACCAGATGAAGTTCTGCAACCCAGAGCAGAACTGCAGGCTGATATAAGTCAACTCAAATCTGCGCCCCAAGGAGATTGTCAGGGTATGGTCCTGGTTTGTTCTCCTGTGGACGCAGGTCAGGTTGTGAGGGTTGTGCAGGTCGGTAAGCGACGTGACGTTTTCAGAGATTCCTGGTTCCTCTCCACGGGTCTCAACTGATCTCCCGAAGGCTGCGTTGATGAATTCGGGCAGGCAGTGATTCGGCCCTCCTTGCCCGTCGTCGCAGGGGTCCTGAGAGGCTGCCACAGTCCAGCGCAAAGGGACGTGGGACAGGATGGAGCGAGAAAGTAAGAGGAGGAGTAGAGGGAAGGAAGGAAAAGGAAAGCAGAGGAGTCCGGCCATGGCGGGATATCATCGGTGCTGAGGGAAAACAAGAGCAGAAGTGAGAGGGAGGGGGAGAGAATCAGGAAAACGGATCAGTAACCCCAATGCACTAGAGCCCAAACACTTGTCTGCTTGACTCAGTCTCTTCTAGTTTCAAAAACAGAAGGTGCTAGAGCCCAAACACTTATCTGCTTGACTCAGTCTCTTCTAGTTTCAATAACACTTATAAAGGCACTAGAGCCCAAACGCTGGTCTGCTTGACTCAGTCACTTCTACTTTCAATAACTGATGAAGGCACTAGAGCCCAAACGCTGGTCTGCTTGACTCAGTTTCTTCTAGTTTCAATAACACTGATGAAGGCAGCTGAAGCGCTTCTCTGATTCAGTTTCTCCTAGTTTTACCTAATATTTCTTGAGCCCCTAATCCTTGAAGGCTCAGGAATGACAGGCATGTTTTATACAGTGTGAAGAGAAAGCAGCTGCTGTAACATGACATGCTGCACATCCATCATTTTTATGCGTCTCGTAATATTTCTCTATAGAAGTTCCTTGATACATATTCTTGTGAAGATTTTTTTTTAATGTGTAAAACATGTTTATTGCAGTGATACCTCACTCTGGTTTAATCTCAAACATATCATTCCACGTGCATCACATTGTTGCAGAATATCGTTTCAGTTTCTTTTCTTTTTTTAAAGTTTTAAAATTCATGTTTACCGAGAATTTCTTTGTCAGTTTTAAATCCGTAATGTTTTTTTAGTTTTTAGTTTTCTTTATAATTCTTCTTCCCCTTTTCGCCTCCCCTCTCCTCTCCCCTGTCTCTCAAGGGAATGTTCCTAAGTGCCTGAGATTGATGCGTTCCTAACAAGCGTGCGAGAGTTCCAGCAAAGTCAGCAGGGATGAGTAAACTGTCTCTGTGGGGAAGGCATGAACACAATTAGCCTTCAGCCGGGGGGAGAGCAGGCTGGAGTTTCAGCACAGAGACAGCTGGAGTTACAGCACTGTGCATTATATGCAGAGTCACTTACAATAGGTCATAATGTAGGCCAGATCACCCAAAGACTCTTTGTATTATAAGTGCAGCACCATCTTGTGGACAGCAGTAAATTGCCAGCAAATCAAAAGAAAACTGGCTGATCAGTAGATGTCTCTTCTATCTCTTCTAAAAAGACACCAGTTGATCTAGCCCAGTTGTTCTCAATCCTGGTCCAGCTGTTCCAACCGAGCTCTCAATTACTTAATTGAACCCTTAATTGAACGAATAATTTGCTTAATTTGACTTTTTCAGTTGTGTGGCTTATAAGAAATTGGAGATTTCAAGTTCCTTATACAATTTTATACTTAACTTGAAATCTCTATCTGTTTAAAATAATTTAAGAGCTCAGATTAGGGAAACGATTAGTTCAATTAGGGTTCAATTAAGTAATTGAGAGCCCAGTTGGAACAAAAACCAGCAGGGCAGTGGTCCCTCAGGACCAGGATTGAGAACCACTGATCTAGCCTATGTAATGCATGTCTATGGCAAGACAGCTAGAACTGAAGAGCAGTTCTTGAACTTAAAAGCATCTTATAACTGACTTACATAAAAAAAAAGTATTTGAGAAATTGAAATTAGAACAAAATGATTGCAATAAAAAGATAAGGGATCTCAAGTGAAGGTATCGTGAATTTTAACACTGGAGCTTGGTTTCTACAGCATGCATTTCATTACAATTACCTGCTGTATTATGAACATGTTATCAAATATATATTTAAAATTAATCATTTTTAGTTTCAGTAATTTAAGATCCGATTTAAAAGCAGGAATGGCAAATGCTCGTGAAAAAAAACACCTTGTGAAAATTAACAAGAGATTTGGAGTTTTACTGCCCGAGGATTGAATTCCCAGTCGCTGTTGGAGAGGGGAAACGTGAGCCAGCCAATTTTAGATCTTTTTTTGTCCTGCACATGAAAGGGAGGGAAATACCAAAGGCTAGGGGTTAAACAGGAATGTAGCTGAAAAAGAGATCTAATGTCAAATATAGGAAATACTGTAGGCAGCATGAAACTCAAAGATACACAACTCTCAAAGGTAGCCATGTACCAGTGCTACCATTGACCCTGAGTAAAGCTGCCATTATAGAGCTAGTGTCTGTCTGCATCACCACTGAATATCATTTAGTTACCATAATGTGGTCCCATTCTACCAATGATAGCCTCATACCATTGTAGCTGCCCTGTACTTGTGCTACCATTGACCCTTAGTATAGTACAGAACTATTGCCACTGTAGTGCCACTGTCTGTCTGTATTGCCCTTAAAGATAATTAGCATGTAGTTAGCATACTGTGGTACCATTCTACTAGTGGCAGCCTCATCCCATTGCAGTTACCCTATACTTGTATGATCATTGCCCCATAGTATAATACAGAACCATTGTAATTGCAGTGCCATTGCCACTGAAGATCATTTGGGTAGGGTACAGGATACCATTTTACCAGCCTCATCCCATTGCAATTGCCCTGTTGCTACCAGTGCCCCATGGTCTAATTCAGAACCGTTGCATTGCCCTGGTAGTGGCATTGTCTGTCTGCATTGCCACTGAAGATCATTTGAGAAGGATACAGCTGTGGTACCATTCTGCCAATGGCAGCCTCATCCCATTGTAGCTGCCCTATACTTGTACTACCATTGCCCCTTAGTATAACACAGAACCATTGCATTGTAGTGCCCCTGTCTGTCTGCATTGCTATTAAAGTTTAATTAAATATTCTCACTACTCAACCTTGAGTAATTGCAATAACAACCATTCAGATAAACGGGTTTGTTAAAATAAAAACAAATCAATTTTAAACTATTCAGGAAAATATTGTGTGAGTTATTGTGGAATACGATTATGTCGCAGCTGTTAAAAATAATATTAATGCCAATACTGAAAGCCAAACTTTTTAAAAGTGTAGCTGTTTGGGTGTCAAATTCATGACTGTTCTCTCTGTATTAAAAACTTGGTTGTTGGTTCAGAGAGGTGTGTTTGTCGACTACCCGTCATGTTTTCGTTACACTCCGGTATCTAAATCGCCGTGTTTGAAACGCATTAAAAGAAAACATGTGAAGTGGATTTCTCCTGTCTCACAGATTTTAAAATTCTTCGTCATGGAACTGGAATAAAGCGCAATGCGCGGGAACGTGGGTGCTCGCCCGAATGCCGTGGCTGTTTTTCACAACATAAAAAATCAATTCAAATCAACAAGACCGTGAACAAAAAAAAAAGTTTGATTTTGTGTGTGTGTTTAATATTTAATATCTCGTTTTATTTTATTTATTCAGATATATTGAAGTCGACCCCACTAAATAAACATAATAATACAAAAACGAAGATACTTTTCGAGGTCTTTATGTAGTCAAGCGTGAATGTGAGTTAGTTATAGGAATTATTTTATTTATTAAAATTAATTTCTACAGATAGGTTATAAATGAATATAAATAAATCGATGTTGCTGTGTGACTTGTTAGTATAATAAATGTTCGTTCTATTGCCATTAAAAAAACTCCAAGGAGCAGGTAATATATGACATAAATATAGGGCCTACATATTATTATTATTATTATTATTATTATTATTATTATTATTATTATTATTTATTTATTTCTTAGCAGACGCCCTTATCCAGGGTGACTTACAGTTCTATACAAAAAATACATATCAAGAAACCGTACAATTAAGAGCAAAGTTACAAAATACAACGACTTCAGTCCTACATATCTGGTCCAGACAGTATGTAATTTGTATTAATTTCCAAATATCAAAATACATTTGAAATACAACAAAATGAATCGTTGTATTTAGTCTGCACATTTCGATATTCATTTAATATACAACAAGTCTAATATATATTTTTGTAGGCCCTATGCTATTGAGAGGCATGCAATATAGTATATAAAAAAGCAGCCATTTTATTCAAGAAGATGTTTATGCAAAACACGGGTAGCATTTCAGATATATGTGTTTGTGTAAAATTTAACCGGTTTCTTACAGGGTGATTTTTATGGGACGGGTTTGCGGTAGCCGGATAAAACACATGTAAAATATATCTGTAGTTGTTGTGTGGACGGCGATTATTATTATTTATTTCTTAGCAGACGCCCTTATCCAGGGCGACTTACAATTGTTACAAGATATCACATTATTTTTACATACAATTACCCATTTATACAGTTGGGTTTTTACTGGAGCAATCTAGGTAAAGTACCTTGCTCAAGGGTACAGCAGCAGTGTCCCCCCACCTGGGATTGAACCCATGACCCTCCGGTCAAGAGTCCAGAGCCCTAACCACTACCCCACACTGCTGCCCTATATTGACTATGTGTCTGTTATTCTCCTGGAAATGCAGTCAGTTTGCAATGCGTGCTATTGCAGTGACCTCAACAGATTATTTAAAAACATTTCCACCCCAGTTTGTACACTGTGGCCTCATTCATGATGTAAATATATTCGGTTTCGGTTACTGGCGAACTGGTAGCCACTGGATTTTGTAAATCTGTACCTGAAAAAAAAACAAACCTCTAGGCTTTAGTTTGGTTTCCCACAGACGGTATAATTAAGGTTCAGACATGTTTGACACATTGATGGAATTAACTGAGAATTTTAAGAAATAAACACATCGTTTATTTATTGATTTTTTATTAATAATTCGATTCGTGAGCGGGTGATTAACCTATATATTTTTTTATTAACCTATTAGGCCTAAAAAAGTGAAATAGTGTATTATTATTTTTATTATTTAGTCATTTAAGACGCTTTTATCCAAAGCGAAAGACCAGCGGGTGAACTATGCATCAGAACCGCTGCTGCAGAGTCACTTCCAATAGACCTCGTTTGTTTGACTTCTCATCCGAAGGACGGAGCACAAGGAGGTTCAGTGACTTGCTCAGAGTCACACACAGTGTCCCTGAATACCAACGCGTTTCTGACCGTCGGGGAGCGCATCTGTGGGCGACGTTTTAACTTTCCGTCTTTCGTGTTCCGAGCAAAAATCAGAAACGGTTAGGAAAGAGGAGCACAGTCACGAGCCCCCAATTCCGACAGTATGAGGAATGTTATGCAGATGAAGTGGGTACCCAATTAACATAACCCCCGTGCAAAAATCTAAACGGGTTGATGTGGTCGGATTGAGTATTTTTCATCTAAAGCGGTTCCACATGTTTCAAAGCGTGCTAACGAAGATGGTAACCTATTTCAAACAGGCTCTGTGCTACAATAGAAAGGTCTGCTGTGGGTGGAGGGACTCTTTGACTGTCCTAATGGTGATGGAGCCCAATGCGCTGCTAGGAATTGCTGCGATTTTAGAGGATGAAAGGGGATAATGTAGCTGCCTATGAAATCGCAGCCCAAAGTATCCCTCACTGGTGTATCGACAACCACCGGTTTGGACCTTACAGAAGAGCAAGTGCTACGGAGATATCGAATGGATAAAGCTACGAAATTGTATTTAGGTGATGAGCTTAAAGAGGATTTAGAGTCAAGCACCCTGACGGGTCACGCATTACCAGTATCACTCCCAGTCCTCTCATTCTATGCCATATGATATCCTATTATACAGGCACGTGTCATTCAGGTATGGAGGATATTTATGCCAAAATGTAAAATGAATAAACGACCAAATAAACACACACACATACATATATATAGATAGATAGATAGATAGATGTGTGTGTGTTATTTCTATATGTATGTATGTATTCATATGTAGATAATCAATTATGTAGTCTTTTGCGTCATTAACATACAGGTTTCTCGTTTATTATTATTTATTTCTTAGCAGACGCTCGTATCCAGGGCGACTTACAATTGTTACAAGATATCACATTATTTTTTTTACATCAATTCCCCATTTATACAGTTGGGTTTTTACTGGAACAATCTAGGTAAAGTACCTTGCTCAAGGGTACAGCAGCAGTGTCCCCCACCTGGGATTGAACCCATGACCCTCCGGTCAAGAGTCCAGAGCCCTGACCACTACTCCACACTGCTACTAATTTCAATACTGAATAGTTATTCCGCCACCTTCATGTAAATTGCACCCATTCCACCTGTTAGAAAACAGCAGAAAAGTGTTTCATTTTATGATGGAAACAACGTTCGGGATGAGAGTCGGGTTAAAACAGCCGGACAGCGAGTTTTGGACTGTTAGAAGAAACGATATTCAGCACTGAGTCGGTGGCTGAGCCGGGATTTGAACTGTGCACCTTCTGGTATCGAGCCCCTGTCTTTAACCGCGTGCATGAATTGATTACTGCTGTAGACACGTGGAAAAAATGCATTATCCAAATGTGGGTTATTTATTTGTTTATTTAAAGATGTCACGCCAGTATGAGCTCTTGAGTTGAGCTCTCGACTCGTTTTCAGTGTCCCAGAACAGTCAGCCGGAGCGGTGCTTGTTCGACACCGCTGGGACAGGTACACGCAGATCCGCGGGCTCGAGTTAATACTGGAGCCCGTGTAGGTCAGCAGTGCTCTGCAAACACTACCAGCAGAAATCCATGAGCGGTTAAAACAAAAATGGTGTTTAATTAAGGACAGAGTTAATTTACAGATATTGTAGTACCATTAAAACAAGTGAAAAATCTACCACAATATTGTGTGTGTGTATCTATCTATCTGTCTAAAGTACAAATTATATAGGCTACACTATAACTAAGGCTACACTATAGTTAAGGTTCCGTTTAAGATTCACTCGCTCAAGGTCAGAATGGACCCGTATCAGCTTGTATTGTAATGCCTGTAGGCCTTGAATTGAATATATGTATGTTTACTCTGTATAATACTTAATAAATGAAACTCAAGTTTATATAAAACTTGAACCAGCAAATGAGTAATTTATGTTCTAAATTGAAGATGTTTGTTACTCTCTTTGAAACAGTACTGTGGAATCAAACGCTTTTACAATAGGCCCGGATCACAACAGCTCTAGTCTCATATGCCTATATTCTCCCCTACATTTTGGAAAAGTTAAAAAAAACTGCTCTTTTTTTAAACAAAAACTATACAGGTCCAACCAACACAATAGTTCGGTCAGTTTAAGCGTAATTGATTCTTCAACGTGTTTAAGCATGACGTCAAGATCTAATTTTAAGGTTTCTGGAAAATCGATGAAAAAGGCCTCGAATTTAGAGGGGTTAATCGTGTGTTTTGTTTTAGATTCAGTTAAATTACTAGAATAAACGTTTATAAATACAATGTGCTTTAAAAGTTCCTTTCGTTGTGTTTTCGTTTTTAAATTTAAGTTGTTTAATATACAAGGGGGCACGGGGATTGCATTCAACGTTAAAATTATAGAGGCCTACAATTTGTTTTAGATTTTTTAAATCTCGTATTCAGTTTTTGTATTCATTCAAATTCAGACGATTTAAAAACAAGAAAAAAAACCATAATGAAACACGTAAATGTGACATTTTTTCACCGTTTTTTTTTTAAACGGAGTTCCAGAAAAATAAACCTCAATTTCCTGCAAATTAAATAAACGCCAATTCAAATAGAAAAAAACAACAACAACATATACGATCTCTAAAAGCAGGACAGTAACATTAAAATAAATGTTTTACCCGTGCAACTAAATCTCTATATAAAATTGAGCGGAATTTTGACGTTGGCATATTTATATATATATATATATATATATATATATATATATATATATATATATATATATATATATATATATATATATATATATAATTTGTTTATTTAGTAGACGCCTTTATCCAAGGCGACTTACAGAGACTAGGGTGTGTGAACTATGCATCAGCTGCAGAAACACTTACAACCACCGCTCACCCAAAAGACGGAGCACAAGGAGGTTGAGTGACTTGCTCAGGGTCACACAATGAGTCAGTGCCTGAGGTGGGATTTGAACCGGTGACCATAGGGCAGCAGTGTGGAGTAGTGGTTAGGGCTCTGGACTCTTGACCGGAAGGTTGTAGGTTCAATCCCTAGTGGGGGACGCTGCTGCTGTACCCTTGAGCAAGGTACTTTACCCAGATTGCTCCAGTAAAAAAACACCCACCTGTATAAATGGGTAATTGTATGTAAAATAATGTGATGTCTGTATAATGTGAAATAATGTATAATGTGATATCTTGTAACAATTGTAAATCGCCCTGGATAAGGGTGTCTGCTAAGAAATAAATAAATAATAATAATACAAGCCCTTTTCTTTAACCACTGGACCACACAGCCTCCATATATATATATATTTGAATTACCGCTTTCAGGTTTGTCCTATACAAATATGTTTAAGAATTGAATTTAAGAAACGAGCGAAATTATGGAAAACGATTAAATATCAAATCATTTCAACTGAAAACGAATATGGAAGGGGAAGCTAACAATATAATTATTTCCCCCACTCGGAGACACACGTGTTCCCGTGTCTCCGAGCTTCAAATGGAAGCCCCTTTAAACGGATGCTTTTCAGATACTCACAGCTATCATTCCTGTTCAAAGGACAGGAGTCCGTAGTCAGGACAAGACAAGTTTTGACTAAAAGCAACGGGGAAAAATGAAATCGTGTGGAAGTTGTTTCACCTTCAATGGAATTGCATAGGCATACATTTGCAGAACTCCTCGGCACGTTATTGCTTCCATGTGCATCGAATCCAGGCGCACTATACATGCCATGATTTTGAACCTGTTTTATTTTTTCATTGTGTGTGTGTGTCTGTGTGTGTGTTGTGTGCGTGTGTGTCTCAGTGTGTGTTGTGTGCGTGTCTGTGTTTTTGTGTCTGTGTGTCTCAGTGTGTGTTGTGTGTGCGTGTGTGTGTCTCAGTGTGTGTGTGTGTTTGTGTGTGTGTCTGTGTCTCAGTGTGTGTTGTGTGTTTGTCTCAAGTGTGTGTGTGTGTTGTGTGTGTCTCAGTGTGTGTGCGTGTGTGTGTCTCAGTGTGTGTTGTGTGTGTCTCAGTGTGTGTTGTGTGTGCGTGTGTGTGTCTCAGTGTGTGTTGTGTGTGTGTGTGTGTGTTTGTGTGTGAACCTGATGAGACACGTTAGGTGGCGGAACGCGTTGTTTGTTTGTTTTATCATCATGTTTTTAACATTTTTTTGATGAATATCAGTAGATCAGCAGGAATTTCGTATTGTATCATTTTGAATAAGAAACATGTTGCCATTTAATGGCTTACAAGGTAATCCATTAAAACTGAATGTTTGGCTCAAAGAGTTTTGTACTTTTGTACTATATATATATAATTTAAAAAAAAGAAAAAAAGAAAACGACTGTGTACCAAAAGGTGCAAAATCAAAAAGAAAAAGGTCATGTAGGTCCATAAAAATGTGAATAATTCATAAAGAAATAATAATAATAATAATAATAATAATAATAATAATAATAATAATAATAATATCAGGACATTTCTGACTACAAGTCCTGCAGCTGGATGGAAAATGCAGTGCTGTGAACAACCGCCAGTCATATATATTGTATAATATGTTTCTTCAATTGGTTTAATTCTTAAACATATTGTTTCCTGTTTAGATTATTGTATTACCAAATAAGAACAAGGATACACTAAATTGATTGACAGCTGTGTAATACAGTCTGTACAGACGAATAGGATAGCAATTACACATGTTTATATCTGCTATTTGTTTAAATATATGAAATCGGGTTTGACCGAAGACTGCACCATTCTGAAAAAATACCATCATTTATAGAATAATGCCCGCTCCAGAAAACAAATAAATACATATTTCTTTCTTTCTTTCTTTTGTAAACTAAAATGTCAAGCAATACCTCTTAAATATTTATATTCTGACACGCAAAATAAAATAAATGAAAAAAACAACACGCGTTTAAACTCCTAATCGTCCGACCTCTAATTTTTGTCCACATCCAGACGCCGTTTGTGTTAATTTTAACAGGTGTTTTTTTTTTTTAGAGACTAACTAATCAACTTGACAACGCGTTGATGGTTTATTTCTAAATTTAAAACTCGGCTCATGCAACTACCGCGCGCATTCTACAGGGAAACGCTCTCTGCGTAACACCTGGAAAGAAGCGAAACATTATTAAACGCACTATAATCTATAGTAGACTTACCATGGCGATGTTCACCATTGCCTTGATCCGCCTCTGTGTAGAAACTGTTGTTAAACAACTCGCAGTCAGTATCCCATTTCCTAAGCCACGCCACCGCAGAGCCGCTACAGTGTACTCTACATGAGGCGGCACCCCGTACCCGGAGCCCTGACGTAAGAAAGCGACCCGTTTAACTTTCATTTTGTCACCCAAGCACCCCCTTGTCAGAAACACGGTGTCGTAATAAAGCAACAGGTTCCTCTCGCCGCTCCATTCTATTGCACGTTTTAGAATACCCTAACACGTAAAGAAACAGGCGGGGCAAATTATTACAAACATCTCAAAACGGGACAGCTGGTATGGGGCAACCGGGCAGCTAGCCCGACTCAGACACAACAGCGCGCCTTGTTAAAATTGGTCCGGGAGTCCGGGTTACAAATATGTGCTACATATGTCATGTTGTTATAAGTCGCCAGGGCTTCAGTCATTTCAAAATACCCCAAATAAATTAAATCAGCATCAAAATGAAGGTATTACTTAATCCTGAATTTTTAAAAAAAATATATACCCTGTATTAAAATAATGTACTGTATCACAACGTGTTTAAGTATTATAGGGAGTTTAATATACTACATGGTGTGGCGATAGATTGCATGCGACGTAATGTTATGAGCATCCCATCTATCACACACGTGATAACAAGCTATTGTGATGTCATAATCTACATAGCGGCTCAACGTTTGGCCGCTGTTTTGTAATATGAATAATGTATAAAATAATGGGTCTGATATAATCCCCCTAATGGAAATTATAGACAACATTTTGTAATTTAAAACGGAAAAAAATATTAAACGACATTAGTGTAGGTCTATACCTACAATACAGTGTTGTAAACATCACGAGAACAGGGTTGGAACAGAATGCCATTCATCCATTGGGTTTAAGTGAGATCGCTGTATTGTATTGGAATGCCCTACCAGCCTGTCTGCCGTGAGATCATTATATTGTAACGTTTTCTTTGCTAATTACATACATTTAGCGGCGATAGGCATCGGTATCCGTGTTAATTTAACCTTTTGATTTTTCTTTGAAGTTTTGGTTGCTTTCAGGCTTGTGAGTGCGCAGCAGAGTGATTGTTGTGGTTTTGCTGACACCTAGTGGCGGACCTTTGAAACGCAACGATATTGACACCTTCCTCTTCAACGCAGTTCCAGTTCACGTGTGGCTATGTAGCTTTGCACTAAAATTCAACACGAGTAGTTTTCCATGACTAAGAACTGTCGTGTAAACGTTTAGTTATTCTAGTTCTCAAGAATAAAACAATTATTTTGGACTATGATATTCAAATGCCGCTTCATTATTTCAAATTCAGATGTTTTACGCAATAAAAGAGAGAAATAAGGCAAAAGTGAAAAAAGAAATTGAAACAGGGAAATAAGAAAGAGGGGGAACGAGTAAAAGAAAAGAAAAAGGAAGGAACGAGTATAGAAATAGAGTGAATGGAAATGAGAAAAGACAAAGAGAAAGTAGAAGATGGGGAAGAGAGAAAAAGACTGAAGGAAAGTGAGAAACACCTAAATAGTAAAGAAAGAAGGAAAGCAATCTGTCTCGGGAGCGCCTCCTGTCAGTGGGGTGTATCAGGCTCGTTTCTCTTTGAAGATTTCCACTCGTAAATGTGATTGATTCTCTCCCCTGCTATTTTTTGAGCAGGTGTAGAAAAAAATACCTTTACGTTTCTTTATTGAGAGCGGCGTTAATTTGAGGGCGTCGTTAATTCGAAGTAATCACTTTTCTAATACGTTCTCCTTCTATCCAAACTTAGCTTGAGTGATGCATCTGGATCCTGTCGCTCTACAACCCCTAGTGGCCATATCATGTTATTGCAGCAGTGTGGAGTAGTGGTCAGGGCTCTGGACTCTTGACTGGAGGGTCGTGGGTTCAATCCCAGGTGGGGGACACTGCTGCTGTACCCTTGAGCAAGGTACTTTACCTAGATTGCTCCAGTAAAAACCCAACTGTATAAATGGTTAATTGTATGTACAAATAATGTGATATCTGTATAATGTGAAATAATGTATAATGTGTATAATGTGAAATAATGTGATATCTTCTAACAATTGTAAGTCGCCCTGGATAAGGGCGTCTGCTAAAAATAAATAAATAAATAAATAATAATAATAATAATAATAATAATAATAATAATAATAATAATTGCATGTGTCACTCTCTACAGCCCCTAGTGGCCATAGGATGTTGTTGCATGTGTCAATTAAACTGAAATAAATAAATAAATAACGAATTGGAGTGCTACGTTCCCAAGTTCATCTCCAGTACGCCGGCGTGCAAGGGGATCCGTCAACCAGAAGAACCAGATGTTTTTCACATCTTGACTGCCTCTGTGTCCCAATATATCACCTTTGTAAGAAATTATTTTGTGATATTTAACAATCAGGGATGTACACAGTGTGGTGTCTTGCTGTGCAGTTGCAGAGAATGAGACGGACACTGTGTTGAACTGTAGACGAGTTTCCTGGGAGTACAGGACGAGTTGCCTGGGAGTAGGGGACGAGTACAAACGCAGACATGGTTGGTTTGGTATCAGCATGTAGAATGAGCTCTGTAGGTGGAGTGGGAATAAAAACATAAGAAAGTTTACAAATGAGAGGAGGCCATTCAGCCCATCTTGCTCGTTTGGTTGTTAGTAGCTTATTGATCCCAGAATCTCATCAAGCAGCTTCTTGAAGGATCCCAGGGTGTCAGCTTCAACAACATTACTGGGGAGTTGGTTCCAGACCCTCACAATTCTCTGTGTAAAAAAGTGCCTCCTATTTTCTGTTCTGAATGCCCCTTTTTATCTAATCTCCACTTGTGACCCCTGGTCCTTGTTTCTTTTTTCATGTTGGAAAAAGTCCCCTGGGTCGACATTGTCTATAATTTTTAGGATTTTGAATGCTTGAATCAGATCACCGCGTAGTCTTCTTTGTTCAAGACTGAATAGACTCAATTCTTATGCTATACTTCGGTACGGCTACATGCAACATATGGAGCTGGAGTCCGGAGTGGACATGTGAACACTACACACACACAGTATTTTCTTCCTTGGTCATTATCAGAAGTTTTCATTAAAACAAAACTGTGATAAAATGAGAATAACGGATTTAATAAACCCTTCGGTTGCACTGTGTTAAAGGGAGCCTGCAATAATGTTGCTAGAACAAGAATTAAGAAAATGTTTTTTAAAGCGTAATTTAAAGGAGGACCAGTGATAGTTGCCAAGAGGGGGAAAAAACACACAATGTCAAAGCCTCGGTAAGCACTTCTTTAAAGAGGGACCAGTGAGAAGGTTGTAGAACAATAACACAATCATACAAAGCACTGCTTTAAGCAGATCATCCAACAAAATGAAACTGTCAAACGTGCGCCAATGAAAACATCTGTTTGACTCCTCAGTACACAGCAAGCACAAGAGGAGCGTCATTCTGACATATGGAATAGAATACCAGTAATAAAACCAGCACTGTTCTGCACATCTGTAATACTGCATCTCCAGATGTTCTGTACTGCACCTCCTCATCCGCTGGCTCTGAGCAGGCCGTGTAGAGGCCTCAATGCACCCTATTAAAGAGGAGTCGTGCGTGGGCTGTTTATGGCTGGGAAATATTCCTACCCAGATAATACAGTATTGTCGTCTTTCCAGGAATCAGGACAGCCAAAAAACACACCAGCCCCCTCTCAGCAAGGTTCTGTCTTTAATACCGGTGGCAGCAGCCTTTGAATCGTAAAGTTTGACCCCTTTGGTTGAAGCCTGCTTGGTGTTTGGTGATAGTCGTGTGGAGTTTTCTGTCAAGCAAGGTGGTCTGGGATCTTTGCAGAGTTATTTCCAGATTCCTGCCTTAGTTTGGCATTACATTCTTCTTGTGTGTAGAGTGATTTGTTGACAACGTTCTTTAAGAAACTTTGATTTATGTTATATATTTTTTATTATTACATATACAAATCAACAAGCAATATCTAACCAGGGCAAAAACAGTTCCAATCTAGTAAAGTATCTACCATCCCCATCGGCACGGCTGTAAATTCAAACTGAGCAATCAGTATGGTGTAAACATTGATGACCGTGACGTAACAGTATGTCTTGAATAAGAAGTAATGAAATGTTTAGTCGCATACGCCTCACTCCATATGCTGCAGGGGTGAAAGACAGACAGACACATGGGCAAACACAAACACCCCCCACCCCCTGCATCTTCAGAATCTGATACTCTCAATAACTGAAGCTCAAGAAAGGTAAAACCAAGTCTCCTGACAATTGGATAAGCAGCTCAGAGGGTTGTACTGTACGGACATACTCAATACTGTTAAATAATGTTAATACCAAGCTCCATCACACCTGGATAAGCGTTTGTTCAGATATATGGAAACATGTGGAGTGTGACATTAGGTTAAACAATGAAACATAAGAAAACAGAAGAACATTTAAGAACATGCTGATTGATCTGCAAACTCACTTGAGTCTTTAAGGATCCCAGTGATTCAGCATCAGCAACATGACTAGGTAGCCCATTCCATCCCCTCCCACTCTGTGTGAAGACGTGTCTCCTCCTCTCTGACCTAAGTCTATCGCCTCATCATTTCAATCTGTGTGTCCTCTGGTCCTGGTTTCTGTGCTGTGCTTGAATTTGGGTTAGGTTAACGTTATCACCTTGTTTCGATTTAAAGACTTCACTGAAGTCGCCCCTATTTCTTCTGCTTAGATTCAGTTCCCTCAATCTTCAGAACCCATTCCTGTAAGACCTGGGATTGGTGTGGATGCTCTTCACTACCTTTCAAAATGCTTTTAGAAATCAGAAAAGAAACTTGAGTCTTTCTCAAGGTCTTCAATATTGAAATGAGGTTAGATTCATTTTCTTATATCACTGGGTGATGTGGCCTCCCCCATTCATAAAGTGTGGTCTCTTAATGGACCCAGTAGAGGAAAGTGCTGTTTTTTATCAAACATTAACCTTGCAGAGGTGTAAATGGTTCTAGTTGCAGCAGGACACGTAGAAGTTACACGTGGGATAAAAGAGCATTGTAACGGCTTGGCATCTCAGCCCATTGAATTGAATGGAGATGCGAGGACTGGAAGCAAACCACGAACTACGGTTCAAAGACAAACGTTTTACCATTCAACTGTACAGCAAGCTGTGTAGTGGAGAGGGAAGGAGCTTTGGAAGACCAGTGCTACATTATTAATTAGCAAATATATTAAATTATTACTTTTCACAGGTTTTTACAAAGGAGGATACGGACAACATGCCCCACATGTCAACCTGTTCCTATCCTGTTTTAAATAACTTTGAACTTCTATTATATGTAAACTTATGGAAAGCATAATAAGATCACTGTGCAAATTTACTGCAGAAACTTTTATAGTGGTCTGCTTAGAATGCGGTGAGACAGAAGAGATAGATCCTAATGGTGAGGCATCTTGCAATAGCTATGAGCTAATAACAGTTAACAGAAGGATGCTGCCAGCTGGCTGTATACATTAAGCCTGTATCCTTAATAAAAACAGCTAGACCCTGCAGACAAATTTGAATTAATATAATTAATCACAAACAAATGCATAGCTATGCAGTTTCCTCGTGTATGCTGGATCATTTAGGGTCATTTTATATTCATCAAGTGAAAAGTAATATACGTGTATGTATGCTTCTTGCTGGCTGGTACAACCCTCCTTATGTTTTCTGTGTTAAAACAACTTGACATACAATTACGTCAGGGTTTTCTATCAAACCGTATAATATGACAAAAATAAATATCGTAGTTAATATTACCCTTTTTCATCTTGCGGCTGGACTTTGTGGAAGTGTAGATTCGGTTTTATTAAATACAATAATTCCAGTTATTTCAGCATACTTGGTGGTGCTCAGTCTTCGCTGCAAGGAGTCGTGCTAAATTTGATCTCCTTCAGTGAATTTAGTGAATAAAACGGAATTTCCCCGAGGGATGGGTCAGTGTAGTCCAATACACGAAAAAAAACTTCTTCGAATAGCATATTACATATTCGAGTACTCGAAAAAGACTTATATTAGCTACTAGTGGAAGCAAACGCGTCTTTTATTTATTTTGTTTTCAGATCTCCCGCTTGAGTTCCCCTGACGGGGCACAGCCGCTGTTGCTAGGCAGCTGAAACAGCTTCCGGCAGCACGGCACGTGATAACTTGAAATTTGTAAACAAATGGATATAGCAAGTGCTAAAAACGAAGCCTAACTTTATTAACATTGAAATTAAAACGCTAATTTAGCTTTCTGTTGAATGTAAAGACTTATTAAATACTAAGCAGAACGCAGCAATGACGGAGAAAACTCCGTGGACTGCACTGCAATGTAAAACAACTACTGTTGACTTTCTGTGAATGGATGGAGTGAGGTCAACATTTGCACTGACCATTATCAACCAGGTATGTGGCTTGTTTTGAATTATTTACAGGTTATTGAATAAACCAAGTAACTTTAACAAAGAAATCTCGTTATGGACATTGTACACTTTGTGAACCGGGCCGGCCCCTCCAAAGAGTGAAGTCTTTAGCGGCTTACGCGCTTTATGCTGTTTTGCTGTACGTACGTACATATAGATGTAAATGTGTAACACGTGTGTTTATTCATTTATTTATTTATTTATTTATTTATTTATTTTTATTATTATATTTTTGTATATATTTTGCTTTAGAGTGATTTATTGTTAGTTGCTTACATTCCCCTCCTGTTTCATGCTTGAGGCTGTCAGCCTGTTAATTTTTACTATCTCTTATTATTATTTATTTCTTAGGGCGACTTACAATTGTTACAAGATGTCACATTATTTCACATTGTACATTATTTCACATTCTACAGATAGCACTTTTTTTTTTTTAAACATAGAATTACCCATTTATACAGTTGGGTTTTTACCGGAGCAATCTAGGTAAAGTACCTTGCTCAAGGGTACAACAGCAGTGTCCCCCCCCACCTGGGATTAAACCCATGACCTGAGCCCTAACCACTACTCCACACTGCTGCCCCTCTTCCCCTGCACACACACGCACGCACGCAGCAGTCAATTACCTGCACAAGAGGATCTCCCCTTCCTCACCTGTTTGTGATTAACTGATTAATCTTCCCTTTAAAAAGGGGATATAGAGAGTTAAGAGAGGGACAAAGTCAGTTTGTGGGAAGGATGGTATGGAGGGCATAGATCAGAGGAAGTTAACTTAATAAGGCTGTTTATAGGACATTCCATTTTAAATGAACATTTCTATAGAATTGGAGCGCATGAGAATGGGTTATGCATGAAATGTGGGGTTATGGAAACTGTGGAACACCTGATGGGAAGTGAGATTAGAGGTAGAGGAGAGCTGAGGGCTTTGAATATTCAGAATAATCTTTTTAGGGACAGCATAGGGGATAGTAATAGAATAGAAAGGGGTATGGTCAAGTATATAAGGAAATTCATTAGGAAAACAGGGAGATTTAACCAGTCTTAAAAAAAAAACAAACAAACCAAAAAATTAAATAAATAAATGCATCAGGAATCAAAGTGTTGGGCTGACAGTAACTATCATCAAAACAAACAGTAGGTGGCGACAAGAAGCTTCGACAGAAGCTTGGTGGCCATGATGAACAAAAAGAGAAGGGCACGCTGTTGTAAAACTGCTGCTCAGTAACTGGTCAGACTGATGGAAGCTGTGGGTAGCTGAGAGCGGACGAGAGTGATTAGTATACTTTTAAAGCAAAGTAACTGTCCGTCTGCCTTGTTACCATCCCTCCATTAGACTCGGGGAAATTCGGTTTTATTCACTAAATTCACTGAAGGAGATTTAGCACGACTCCAAGTATGCTGAAATAACTGGAATTATTGCATTTAATAAAACCGAATCTACACTTCCACAAAGTCCAGTCACAAGATGAAAAAGGGTAATGTTAACTACGATATTTATTTTTTTCATGTTATGTGGTTTGATAGAAAACCCTGATGTAATTCTATGTCAAGTTGTTTTAACACAGAAAACATGAGGGTTGTACCAGCCAGCAAGAAGCATACATACACGTACAGTGGCTCTCAAAAGTATTCAACCCCCTTGGACTTTTCCACATTTTATTGTGTTACAACATGAAATCAAAATGGATTTAATTAGGAGTTTTTGCCACTGATCAACACAAAAAAAGTCCATAATGTCAAAGTGAAAAATAAAATCTACAAATTGCTCTAAATTAATTACAAATACAAAACATGCTATCACTATGTTTTGTTACACTATAAATTTGCTATGTTAGACTTTTATAAGGGTTGTCGCCATCAAATAACCCTATAACAGAAGCAGGAGCTAATTTCCTAGGGGGTCTTCCCAATTAGACCTAATAATTTAACCGTGGTATTCCAAAACAGAAGAAAACACAGGGAGCATGCTAGGATCACACAAAAAGTTTAATACAATAACTATGCAAGGGTGATACAAGGGACTTCTTCCATGCTGATGAGTTAATAATACTGACATCAAAATAAGATACTTGGCTCTCCACTACACAGCTTGCTGTACGGTTGAATGGTAAAACGTTTGTCTTTGAACCGTAGTTCGTGGTTTGCTTCCAGCCCTCGCCTCTCCATTCAATTCAGTGGGCTGAGATGCCAAGCTGTTACAATGCTCTTTTGTCCCACGTGTAAGTTCTACGTGTCCTGCTGCAACTAGCACCATTTACACCTCTGCAAGGTTAATGTTTGATACAAAACAGCACTTTCCTCTACTGGGTCCATTAAGAGATCACACTTTATCAATGGGGGAGGCCACATCACCCAGTGATATAAGAAAATGAATCTAATCTCATTTCAATATTGAAGACCTTGAGAAAGACTCAAGTTTCTTTTCTGATGTCTAAAAGCATTTTGAAAGGTAATGAAGAGCATCCACACTAATCCCAGGTTTTACAGGAATGAGTTCTGAAGATTGAGGGAAATTAATCTAGGCAGAACAAATAAGAAATAGGGGCGACTCTAGTGAAGTCTTTAAATCGAAACAAGGTGATAACGTTAACCTAACCCAAATTCAAGCACAGCACAGAAACCAGGACCAGAGAACACACAGATGGAAATGAAGACGAGATAGACTTAGGCCAGAGGGAAGAAGACACGCCTTCACACAGAGAGTGGTGAGGGGATGGAATGGGTTACCTAGCTATGATGTTCAGGCAGAATTACTGGGATCCTTCAAGATCCAACTTGACAAAGTTCTGAGATCAATCAGCTGCTGGGAAACGGACAAGCTCTGATAGGTTGGCCTCCTCTCGTTAGTTAATTTCCTTCTGTAAATACTATAGGTACTGTATGTTTGAATACAATCATAATATGTTTATGAATCATGATGATATATTTCACTCCACTGAATATACTAGTATAGGTGGTTATAATAAAAAATACATAGGAATTGGATATTTGTTTGTTCAGTTGTAGTCTCCATTTCCGCTGTCTTAGGTTCAGCATTGGAGGAGGACGCTTAGCTCTCCGTTTGCTCAGAAGGTTGCTGGATAACAATCACGGGCTGTGAAGAAAGAATTGGATAAAAATTTAGCTTCAATTCTTTGTAACAAACAAAACAATGTCCCTGTGGAGCACCTCCATTCACTATATAAGTCTCAAATGTGCAGTTTTGAAAGAAACACGTGATATCTAGTCCTACGCTCTGTTTCCATGCCTTTAATTAAGGGAGTGGTCACCTGGAGAGTCCCCACCCCTTCACTGGCTTCTTTGCTGTCAATAACCAATCAGCTGCTTCCCCTATTGACTGCCATGCTTTCAGCCAGTAACCCGACCCAGAAGACACTGCTGAGGCGAAACGGAGTAAGGCAAGCAAACTGAGAACTTTCTTTAACCTGATGTTCTGAAATGACAATACAACTTGGCTAAAACAGTTTTTTCTTTTAAAGCTGCACATTTGAAACCTATATAATGAATGTATAGTGGAGTTTAATATAACAGTGTAACAGGAAACTGGTTTAGTAAGTAAGGGATCAGAGTGCAGTAAAAGGGATAACACTTACCACACTCCTTGGGGCACCACAGCACTGGATTGCTTTACAGCAGTAGGAAGCGATGGTTATGCCGATTGCAACTTGCACAGCTAATGCAAAAAGCATCTCCATAAAAATACAATCGTCAATCGTCTGTTGAGAAAAGAGAAAATATACAAAGAGAATATATTATTTGTTTATTTATTTAGCAGACGCCTTTATCCAAGGCGACTTACAGAGAGACTCAAAGACGGAGCACAAGGAGGTTAAGTGACTTGCTCAGAGTCACACAATGAGTCAGTGGCTGAGGTGGGATTTGAACCAGGGACCTCCATGGTTAGAAGCCTGTTTCTTTAACCACTGGACCACACAGCCTCCTTCAAGACCCAATATAGAGAGCCCTGACATAAGAATTCCAACTTGAAAATCTTAATGAGGACACTGGTCAGGTTAAACTACAGATTCCGGCCGTGCCTTTACCAGGGGAGACCCTCGGGGACCCCTGCACTCCCCAGACTGTGTGACTCCCCCTGCACACCACGTGGCCGTGCCTTTACCAGGGGAGACACTTGGGGACCCCTGCACTCCCCAGACTGTGTGACTCCCCCCTGCACACCACGCTGCCGTGCCTTTACCAGGGGAGAGAATCAGGGACAAGGTGCAGTTTTAAAAGAAATCCAAACTCAGTTGCTTCAGACTATGAACTAAGCATTCCCTTGTTATCATTTGAAAGACACAAATCGGCTGAACTGCTCATTCAATAGAAAACAAGGTGTCGGGCAATTGGAGAGAATAGTTATCAAAAAGTTAATATAAAAATACTTTGACTGTCGTTCTTTTTCAATGTCTTAATATAAAAAAAAATTATAAAAGTTCACAGTGTAAAATAAAAAATAAAGAGTTGAAATGTTAAGGGGAAATTGTGACGTCGCCTTGCTGGTTAGTATCGAGAGGGTTCAGCAGGCAATCGGGGGGAGACTTACACCGGCTATGATCAAATAATAGAACACTTACGTTATACTTCTCACACAGTTTCAATTCTTTGCTGTATGTCTCATTCTCAAAGTGGAAATGGCAGTGAGAATCACTGAGTGAGAAATACATCGCACTGGGCAAGCCATGCGTTAATAACATGAAACCACTGAAAGTAGATCCAAGGACTTCCATGCCAAGACAAGCCTTGATCTGAAATGATACAAACAAGACTCACACAGTAAAATTCAAGCAGATTTGAACCCATAGGAACCCCAGTGCCCCAGTTTAATGATCCCCCGCTGTGGATACAGTCCTCAGTGAAGGGGAGATGCAGCAGTGGAGGTACTTCACACTTCACATCTTCCAACGTCTGATAGCTGCTTATCCAATTGCCATGGAAATTGGTATTAACAACATTAAGCGTCCCCTAAAGGGAGCTTGTGTGATTTTGTGAACCCGCCGTCATCAACCCTTTACACTGACAAAGTCAAATGGGCAGCACTGTGGAAACTCTGCTGGCAAAATCTAACTGCACTCTGCTGTGAGTGAGTGAGTGAGTGAGCTGTGCTGTGTTTACCTGAGCTGTGCTGTGCTGTGCTGTGCTGTGCTGTGCTGAGCTATGCTGTGCTGTGCTGTGCTGTGCTGTGCTGTGCTGTGTTGAGCTGTGCTGCGCTGTGCTGTGCTGTGCTGTGCTGTGTTGCGCCGTGCTGTGCTGTGCTGTGCTGTGCTGTGCTGTGCTGTGCTGCGCTGCGCTGTGCTGTGCTGTGCTGTTTGTACCAGTTTGCAACTTTATAGTGAAGGCGATGCCCAGCCTCTTTTGTTTTGTTTAAACCTTTTATTTTGGCCCTCATGCTCTGTTTATTTGTTCCTGTTTGTTTTTGTTAATTAAAGTGTGCTTTGTGTGTAAAACTACAGCTTTCCAGGGATACGTTAATACAAATATCATAACAATCGTGATTCTGCTGAAAAAGATATTGCAGGAATACGTACCTGCAAGCAGAAAGTTAGGGAAAGTAATATGCTGTGTTTTAAACCCGACAGCCTGTTCAGTGACACTCTAATATGAGGCTGACTTACAAATAAGACTTACTATAGGGAGACGAAGAGTTTTATCAGAAGCTATTGCCAAAGCCCCGGCGATCAGCATCTAAAGAGAAGAATGTCATCTGTAAATACATCTTCAAAAACATCACAGGTGGAATAAAGGGACAGACATAATGATGCAGTATCTATAAAGAGGCATGTTATATATACAGCCCTGTGAAGATGTAATGTAAAGCTGTGTTCAGACTTGGCTGACAAACCAAAGTGAGATCCCAGATCATCCTGCCCCTCCACACTACCCCTCAGATCAGCCTGCCTGTCCACACTAACCCTCAGATCAGTCTGCCTGCCCACACTAACCCTCGGATCAGTCTGCCTGCCCACACTAACCCTCGGATAAGTCTGCCTGTCCACACTAACCCTCGGATCAGCCTGCCTGTCCACACTAACCGTTGGATCAGTCTGCCTGTCCACACTAACCCTCAGATCAGTCTGAGACCGTTCCAATTCAGACCTGCAGGGGGGAGTTCTCAGATCAGCTCAAGTCTGAACAGACAAACCACTTTTGTAATGCGTTGCCTTTCCAAAAAATCATCCACTGACAGAAAAGGAAAGTAGGAGGACATCACAAGGCACTAGGGACAGCACAGGGCAGTAAAGATAACACAGGGTACATCATTCTCTAACCTTGTCTTTAATTCCACAAATGAGTCTAATAACAAAATGAAATGAATGGCAGATTGGCATGAAACTGACAGAAAAACACTAACCAAGAATACAGCAGCAATGTCAGGCCAGTCTTCCACAAAGGGGGATCCAAAAATAATGACAATGCATCCAAAATGAAACAGGCAAACCATGATCTGGGTTACCTGGAAACCACAAAGAAAACGGTGAATTACAATGGGTGTAGCGAACAAACTTATACCACAAATCTGACTCGCGTTTCACTTCCATGAGCTACATAGCTCTCAGATGTGCAGTTTTGAAAGAAACACATGTTATAGCAAACACGTATTATCATTTTAAAGTACTGGTAGTACACCGGGTTGAAGACAGTTCTCTGTTTACTTGCCTTGCATTCCAAGAAGTCTGTTACCGCTTTACCTGGTTTGTCATTTCACCTCGGCAGTGTGTTCTGGGCCTGGCTGAAATCATGCCAGTCAATCGTCAGTCCCCCAGGATTCCGGAAGCGCGAGACAGTCTTAAAGCACAGCTTGCAAACAGAGATTTCATTAACCCACTGTAGTACTGGATTTTTAAAAATGAAAATGTGTGTTTGCTAAAACAAGCCTTTCTTTTAAAACTGCACCTCTGAGGCGTATATAATGAATAGATGGATGTGCACAGCAGAGAGCATTCATGGAACTGTTGTGTCTCTCTGGAGATTCATGGAACTGTTGTGTCTCTCTGGAGATTCATGGAACTGTTGTGTCTCTCTGGAGATTCATGGAACTGTTGTGTCTCTCTGGAGATTCATGGAACTGTTGTGTCTCTCTGGAGATTCATGGAACTGTTGTGTCTCTGGAGATTCATGGAACTTTGTGTCTCTCTGGAGATTCATGGAACTGTTGTGTCTCTCTGGAGATTCATGGAACTGTTGTGTCTCTCTGGAGATTCCACTCACCCCCAGAGATCCAGGATGTCCTTCTGTGAACTTTTGGATTCGGTTTTGGGCCTTCTCAAAGCGGATGGCGACAGCGGGCCCTTCTTGGCCCACACTGGGGCTGAGGGGGGCGGAGGGCTGAGAGTCTTGGGGCTGATCCATCGCTGTGCTGGGAATAAACAAAATATCTGAAAGCAATGATGCGTGTTTGTGAATTTCAGACGTTGTTGTTAGTATTAGTTGTATTAGTATCAGTTTTGCCCTTTAATATGCTTAAAATGAAATCAAATTGTTCATGAATAATCGAAATAAAATGTAGTTAAGAAAATATAAGTATCTCTTCTAAAATTGAGATTTGAATCCGGAAACTGGGAAAATCCGTCAGAACCTCATCAAGACACTGTTTAAAACTGGCAAGATATTTGCGCAACAGCCAGGACAAATCTCAGTGTCCTGTAATATGACAGGACACCCAGGACACTGGACACTGCCTCAAGACACCCAGCAGGACACAGAATGCTCAAGTTTTATGACTTTCACTTAGCTTTATATGAAGCGCTCAACAGAAAAAGCTTACCGTATTTTCAGCTTCCACAGCAATGCAACAAATGTGCATTCTGTGTTTCAAGAGCTGTGTTCTTGTGAATGGGAGTGACTACAACTTCCTGTAGTATATCTGTTTGCAATTTCAGTTCATCCTCAGGGACAACGTGTGTGCGTGCGTGGGGTAGGGCAATTCAAAACTAAAAAACATTGACAAATAGCCACTAGGGTTTGGAGAACCAACCATTTTCACACTAATAATAATAATAGTAGTAATAATAATAATAATAATAATAATGTACACCATACAGTGCATACAACCTCAAGCCTGCAGTCCATTGTTGTTTGTTTTGGTAGAGCTCTTGTTTTGTGTGTACGTGTAGAACAGAATTCATTTTAAAAAGCTGGTGTCTGACAACTGGACGGTTGCAGTGTTGTTTACTACAGGGTCGTGTGCAATCTTACTATCGGTGAGAAATCCCTACTGACAGATAATGAGACAGTTAAAAAGTGTGAAAACTGAGTCCCCCTCTCCCCCTAGCGACGCCCTGATCCTGCAGTAACAGAGACAGACATCTACAGTGAAAGATAGTATCGAACATTCTCAACTTACCGATAGTCCACTTTCTCAGTTTTTCTTGAAGTTTGTCTGCTGTTTTATCCTGTGCTCTGTGAGCCTCTGCTTCTCTTTGCAGAGTTCTTGCAGGAAACGTCGAAGTACAAGCTTTGGTGTCCGGTTTCATTGTTGTTAACTCTTGGGGTGCTAGCACTGAAGCTGAATATTGAACCGAATCTATTTAGCCTAGAACTAAGAAGAATGAAGGGAGACTTGACTAAAGTGTTTAAAATCTTAAAAGGAGTTGACATAGTTAGCCTGAAACAATACTTTAAGCGCAGCACAGAAACCAGGACCAGAAGACACACAGTTGGAAATTAAGTGGAGATAGACTCAGGACAGAGGGCAGGAGACACTTCCTTCACACAGAGAGTGGGGAGGGGATGGAATGGGCTACCTAGTCATGTTGCTGATGCTGAATCACTGGGATCCTTAAAGACTCAAGTGAGTTTGCAGATCAATCAGCTACGAGGATGGGCCGATTGGCCTCCTCTCGTTCTTAAATGTTCTTCTGTTTTCTTACGTTTCATTGTTTAACCTAATGTCACACTCCACGTGTTTCCATATATCTGAACAAACGCTTGTCCAGGTGTGATGGAGCTTGGTATTAACATTATTTAACAGTATTGAGTATGTCCGTACAGTACAACCCTCTGACTGTGTGTCACTCTTACATTTTCACAGATATCTGGAGCTGCTTATCCAGTTGTCAGGAGACTTGGTTTTACCTTTCTTGAGCTTCAGTTATTGAGAGTATCAGATTCTGAAGATGCAGGGGGGGTGTTTGTGTTTGCCCATGTGTCTGTCTGTCTTTCACCCCTGCAGCGTGTGGAGAGAGGCGTATGCGACTAAACATTTCATTACTTCTTATTCAGGACATACTGTTACGTCACGGTCTTCAATGTTTATACCATACTGATTGCTCAGTTTGAATTTACAGCCGTGCCGATGGGGATGGTAGATACTATACTAGATTGGAACTGTTTTTGCCCTGGTTAGATATTGCCTGTTGATTTGTATACGTAATAATAAAAAATATATAACATAAATCAGTGTTTCTTAAAGAACATTGTCAACAAATCACTCTACACACAAGAAGAATGTAATGCCAAACTAAGGCAGGAATCTGGAAATAACTCTGCAAAGGCCCCAGACCACCTTGCTTGACAGAAAACTCCACGCGACCATCACCAAACACCAAGCAGGCTTCGACCAAAGGGGTCAAACTTTACGATTCAAAGGCTGCTGCCACCGGTATTAAAGACAGAACCTTGCTGAGAGGGGGCTGGTGTGTTTTTTGGCTGTCCTGATTCCTGGAAAGACGACAGTACTGTATTATCTGGGTAGGAATATTTCCCAGCCATAAACAGCCCACGCACAACTCCCCTTTAATAGGATGCATTGAGGCCTCTACACTGCCTGCTCAGAGCCAGCGGATGAGGAGGTGCAGCACAGAACATCTGGAGATGCAGTGTTCTAGATGTGCAGAACAGTGCTGGTTTTATTACTGGTATTCTATTCAGTATGTCAGAATGACGCTCCTCTTGTGCTTGCTGTGTACTGAGGAGTCAAACAGATGTTTTCATTGGCGCACGTTTGACAATTTCATTTTGTTGGATGATCTGCTTCAAGCAGTGCTTTGTATGATTGTGTTGTTTCTCTACAACCTTCTCACTGGTCCCTCTTTAAAGAAGTGCTTACCAAGGCTTTGACATCATGTGTTTTTATTATTATTATTATTATTATTATTATTATTATTATTATTATTATTATTATTATTATTATTATTATTATTATATTTTTTGTATATATTTTACTTTATGTGTTATATTAGAGTGATTTATTATATTAGTTGCTTACATTCCCCTCCCGTTTCATGCTTGACGCTGTCAGTCTGTTAATTTACGAACCCGGCAGGCTCCTCTGAAGAGTGAACGTTAGGTTACCTTCCGTAACCCTGGTTTTCCTGAAAGAGAAGATGACCATCAATGACATTTCGTACGGGATATGCCTGCCCATTGGGTAGGTATCGCTGAGCTCTCTATACCAGAGCTGCCGATAGGCCCCTTCCTGGGATGATGCACTCGGTCCTGCCCAGCATAGTGTTGCTGGGGGGGGTGCAGGTCATAGTTATATTTAGGTGAACCAGCTGTGCTTAAAAATTAAACATATTTGAGCTCACCCTTTTAATTGTTTCCCATACTAAAAACATAGCAAAGTGTAATAAAGCATAGGTGACTCAGCAGCAGCAGCAGTTGTGATGCACAGTTCACCCCCAAGTCTCTAAGTCACTTTGGATAAAAGCGTCCGATAAATGGCTAATAATAATAATAGTGAGAGAAGTTCTAGCTCTAGTTGCCTTCAGTATATACATACATTTAAGACAGGAAAGATCAGCCAAGTGAATGCATAGTTTACCATGTAGAAAAAGCATGGGAAGACAGGAAGATCACTCTGGGAAACTTGTATAAGAGGCTGTGGAGGCCACAGGGGTGGCTTAAACTGTTTAAAAAGTTTCCAGGAGTGACGACTGAAAGTGAAAATGATACACAATGTGATTCTTAACTGGAAGAAAGATAGCACAGTTCAAATAGCTGTGATATTACAAGGCAACCCAAGCTGGCTATAAGCCAGTGCTGAAAGCCGAGTAGTAAACGCAGCTTTCGAAAGCACATTCATTAGAGCAGGGCTGCCCAGCGGAGGAATACAGAGTCCCTGTGGGACTCATTAACCTCCACAGTGTGGATTTTGTATTTCTTTTGTCTCTGATAAGACTTGGTTTTGCTGATGTATGATTACAGTACGGAGCCCCAAAACCAACAACCTTAAACGTAATACAAAACATCGTAAAAGTAAAGAATCTGGATTATTATTTTTTTTTCATTTCCCCTTAAGCGCTGCGTTTGCAGATACACATGTAACCCGCGTCCGTATGGAGGGTTTATCTGGGGTTACTGCAGCATGTTATCAGTATTCTGTGATGGCATTTCTCATGGATTTCAAGATTGCAAGAGAAGGTTCAGCGTGTTGATGTCTAATGAGCAGAAAAGTACTCTGTCTGAGTCTAGCAGCTACTATTTAGTGATCTTTTTCAAAACCTTTTTGTTTTCTTCAGTGTTATTTTTGCATGGCTAATGAGAACTTGGTAGTCAGCATGGCTCTGTTAGTCAAACAGGCTGGATAGCTCTGCATAGCAAGCCTAAGACACCAAGGCCACAGCACAGAAGGCCTCTCCGACAGGTCTGCAGCTCAGGGAGGGTTTCAGCTGCACAGGAGACCTCAGCTCTGTGGTGACCTGCTCTTTACAAGAGTAACCAAAGAGGGCGGGCTGCAGCCTGCACCAGAACCTTACTGGAAACAGACATGAGAACCTGAGCCGATAAAACCACGTGATTCTGGTTACCTGCTCTCTCGTGTCGATCAGGAGCGAGCCAGCGAGTGGTCTTCTCTACAGCGTGGAGGCATCAGCTACAGCACCTCCACTCCATATAAGGTGTGACTGTATCGGTCTGAGTTCAGAGGATTTGTCCTTCCTGTGTTTAAAGTGTGTCTGTGTCTTTATATTGAAAATATAAAGCAGGTTTGCAGAATATAGCATACAGAACACAGCAATGTACATGTTTACACCTTTGTATTTCATTAGCGTGCAGTGAAACGCGATTGCAGTCAGTGCAACACCTAGTGCTGTATAGGCGTCCCACAGCAAAACAGGCATATTGTGTTGTAGCAATAGTTCTGTGTTCTTATTTTGCAAGGTTATTTCATTGGTGTTTTTTTTTTGTTTTTTTTTACAATTCTGCTTAATATACAGTATATTTAAATGCTGTTATTCATACTACAAAAAGGGTCACATTTTCTGCATCAAGATACATTTACTATTACTTCAAATTGCATTTTAAAAGACCTGCTTCAGATGACATTTTCATTGTTTTAATTGAATGTTTGCGAGTTACTGTTGCAATGACTTTCTTTCTCTAAGTGATTTCAGGAGCTTTTCCTGTGTAACGCCTGCAGCTGAATAGCAACCGAAAGAGAAGCATCAGATGGATATTCAAGTGATGAAAGCAGCCGCGCGTTTCAGAGGAAGCGAACATCAAACTCAGACTTTAAACCCCCATTTAGCACAGCAGAGCCGAGGTGCATTCACAAGGAGACCGGCCGCCACGTTCGGGTACAGCAGATACACCACGATGTGTTTATGTGGTTGGTTGAAAATGAATAGCAAAAAATGTCCAGAAGCATTATATTTGGCTGCTTCGCAACAGGATCAAACTTTGCTATTTTGCTTTGAAAAAAAAAAAAAAATCAATGCTTTTACGGAAAACATTTTTTATGTGTTTATTTTTCTTGTTGCAAATAAACTGTGCCTTATTTTACAGAACACTGTGTCTTAATGTGCGCCCTCCTATCTACCTTTGGAAGTACAGTAGTACTGACTACCTGAAAGCAGGCATGCAAACTCAGAACTTTCTTTAGCCTGTCCGGTTCTAAACTATAAATACATGCTTGATACAACACGTGTTTCTTTCAAAACTTCACATTTGAGACAAATGAAAGTACAACGCAGGTAAGATGTGTGGGATTTTTACATTATTGTGCCTTCCTGTTGTTCAGAATCCATTTAAATTACATTTCGATTTCAATTATCACATCCTGGTGATTTTTTCCAAGAGCCCCTGTGGTTCCCAATAAGCTCTGAGAATCATGTCTCATCTCCAAGCACAGCTGGTACACCAGAGTGTAACCAATAACCTGTCCCCCCTGCAACACTCGGCTGCCCTCTAGTTTTTCTTCAGTGCTATTCTTGCATGGCTAACTTGGTAATCAGCATGGCTCTGTTAGTCAAACAGGCTGGATAGCTCTGCATAGCAAGCCTAAGACCCCAAGGCCACAGCACAGAAGGCCTCTCCGACAGGTCTGCAGCTCAGGGAGGGTTTCAGCTACACAGGAGACCTCAGCTCTGTGGTGACCTGCTCTTTACAAGAGTAACCAAAGAGGGCGGGCTGCAGCCTGCACCAGAACCTTACTGGAAACAGACATGAGAACCTGAGTTGACAAAACCACGTGATTCTGGTTACCTGCTCTCTCGTGTCGATCAGGAGCGAGGCAGCGAGTGGTCTTCTCTACAGCGTGGAGGCATCAGCTACAGCAGCTCCACTCCATGTGAGGTGTGACTGTATCGTTCTGAGTTCAGAGGATTCGTCCTTCCTGTGTTTAAAGTGTGTCTGTGTCTTTATATTGAAAATATAATGATTGTGGGTCCCGTTAAGAACAAATCCCCCTTCCATAAACTGAGCCCCCACCCCAGCAGTCAGCAGGGTCCCCAATCTCACTACAGTACTGTAGCTTTTGAGAAGATCTGCATCTATAGTCACAAGCACCTCTGTGAGGTTGAATATGCGAGACCACAGCATTGTGGTGACCAGCGTTTGAACTGCCTTATAGTTACCAAAGCATGAGCCAGCAAGCCTCAGCAAAGCTAGCAAGACACCTCGCTTCGTTGCAAGACATGAGAACCTCCTGTAGCTGAAACAGTGTACAAACCACAGGACTGTTCACTGCTCTGCTAATGACAAGAGCCAGAGAGAGGTCTTCACCATGTGACTGGAAGCAGCTGCTCTATATAAGGGCTGAGACCCTCTGAGCCTGGAGACTTCATCCTCACCCTGTTGTCAGCTTCTCTCTCCAGCGCAAGAGGTTTCAGAAACATCGTTCCGGTGGTCTTGATTCAGGTAAGAGTTAGGAGGAGCACCGTGATGTAAAGAGGTGCTTCATATAATCCACACTTATTACGTGTTTAAAACCTATTGTGTGTGTTCTGTATGCTTCTTGATTGTCTGCTTAGATTGTTATTTTCTTCTGGCAAGACTCTGCGAGACTGATCTTCTGTAGTGAGGTGGGGAGTCTATCAGAAATGCACTATTGGTTTGTGTACGTGCACATTTTAATGGGATCCAAGCTCCCTGTCTGAGGACTCCATTCCCAAATCCTCTCTATGTTCTGCATGGGAAGCAGTTTGAAGCTGGAATCAGATGGGTCTAATGAGATTAAAGTGCTCACAGGTTTAGCTGCATTGACTCCTCCGAACCACACTGTAAAGTAAACTGATTCTGCAGGAATAGCCAGTGAGTAAGTAATCTAAGCAGAAGCAGCAGTATAGAATCATACAGACCACTTTTACAAGCAAACAGCTGTGGAAGATCAGAGCCATTTGAACTGAAGTCTTACACATGATTTTGTTTTTACTTGTGGGTTCCATAAAAGATTTATTATAATATTTTATAGATTTTTTTTAATGCATAGTAAAATCTTTTGCCGTTTAAAGTATAGTGAGCATAGAGCATACTGTATACAGCGCTTATTATAGTACTATTCAGTGCAACATTAAAGGGCAGCAGTGTGGAGCAGTGGTTAGGGCTCTGGACTCTTGACCGGAGGGTCGTGGGTTCAATTCCAGGTGGGGACACTGCTGCTGTACCCTTGAGCAAGGTACTTTACCTAGATTGCTCCAGTAAAAACCCAACTGTATAAATGGGTAATTGTATATAAAAATAATGTGATATCTTGTAACATTTGTAAGCTGCCCTGGATAAGGGCGTCTGCTAAGAAATTAATAATAATAAAGGCAAGCATTTAGCACTTCAACACCTTTTTAATAAAAGTCAGCCCTTTCATGCATTATTATGCCTGAAGCTTCTAAATCTCTCTTTAAGTCCTTGGCTGTTAATATTTTTTGTAGCTGTTGGGTTGATTCCCCTATCTGCTGTACCAGTAATGTTGTTTGGTCGTCCGCTTCTTTCAAGAGTTTCGGTTGATTTTGTTCTGTGGTACTTCTTGATTATTGCTCTGATTGTGGATTTTGATATTCCGTATTTCTGTGATACTGTTCTGTAGCCTTTGCCTTTATTATACCTTGCTGCGAGGGCTTTTCTCAAATTTGATCCGACTCCTTTGTCTTGACCAGCATCTCCTGTGTTGCAAAAACTTTCTTCTTCGCCAGATGTTGGAAATAATAACTTCATTTTCTTGCTATTGACTTTATAAGACAGCTTAGTTATTGTGTAATGGGTTTCAATCAACGAATATATATTTGAATTAGTTCTATTACATTTTTACAGACTTTTAACTTAAGGTGCCAACACTTTTGTCATGAACAAATATTTGAAATTGCTTCAGTTTTTTTCCCCAATAAAGAGTTTGTTAAACTACCAGAAATTGTGTATTTTGGGCGTTGTCATATTAATGAGTGGCTAATGTTCACTAAATGCTTGTATTTAACACTTTTTCTTGAATGATCTCATGTTAATTGTAGGGTGTCAATACTTTTGTCTGCGGCTGTATATGATACTGTAAAATATATGGACCATAATGACATATGTGACACTTTAAATTATCTAGACAGTTTCCTTAAAGAAACAGTAGGTGGGGCTGTATGGTAATTAAAAAGAGGCAATTCAATGAAGGATGGCTGAAAGAGTGCTGTAACCACAGCAATCCATTACTATTATTTATTTCTTAGCAGACGCCCTTATCCAGGGCGACTTACAATTGTTACAAGATATCACATTATTTTTACATACAATTACCCATTTATACAGTTGGGTTTTTACTGGAGCAATCTAGGTAAAGTACCTAGCTCAAAGGTACAACAGCAGTGTCCCCCACTGGGGATTGAACCCTCCGGTCAAGAGTCCAGAGCCCTAACCACTACTCCGCACTGCTGCCCATTACTCATGGAGTATTCTGTATGTATAGCAAGAACAATGTATGAAAACATTTAGGTTTAAACCTAAGGAATACCTTCCATAGATCAAGCTCTGCATCTGCTTAGCAGTGGAATTTGGAACAGCGTGATTCTTTCATGCAAAGTGCCCCTGTATTAGTTTAGCGTCCCGTTAAAACTCAGGGCTGGGTATCGAATTCTTCTGTTTCAAATCACATGGTGTTGAAGCTTGTCTTGTGTGTGTTTTTCTAAATAGAAGTGTGTTATCCCTTTGATTGTCCAGGTCGTGCTGACGTCACAGATGGGGAAGATGCTCTTCTTGATGTCCGTGATGGTTCTGGTGGATTCCAGCCTCCAGTCCATTAAGAGCGTGTCTTTCAGTCCTGGTCCCGCGGTTCTGAAGACCTGTGCCCGTCTCTACCACCCTGAGACTGGGAGCCAGCTGGAGCTGCGGTCCCTCCCAGAGAAGATCCCGGTGGGAGCCGGGGGGAGTGGAGGCTTGAGCTCCTTCAGAGTCATGGAGGGCTGTGTGCTCACTCTGTGGGGTGGAGTCCATTCTCGCTCCTTCCCGAGCGGAGCGTACCCCAACATCACTGTCGGGGGCTCCTCTGCTTTCCACTGTAGCTGTGAGGCTGAGGGAGACACTCTATCAATAAGGGAACGCTACGAGAAGTTTGTGAAACAGCATATTGATAACTCACGTAGAAAATCTAATGACAAGGGGTACTGTGAAAGAATGAAAAAAAAATGGCACGAAGACAAACCTGAAAATACATTGATCCACGCTAGTGAGAATAAAATAAAAGCTGTCTGTGGCAGTGCAGGAACACATTTTACAGAAAATGTTAAAGCAAATAATATCTACAAAAGCAAGAAGAGATTTAATATCACATGTTGTAAACTAAATAAAAAGAATCACTATAAGACTCCCTCTGTACAGAACAAATTTCTTTTTATTGCATGTGATGAAGATAAAGATAAGAAAGGTCTTAAATTACCTGTTCATCTTGAGTCTTTGACCTGTACCTATAAACCACTTAACAGAAGTATCCCAGCAACATTTTGAATGTAGAAATGTTGACTTTTTAGAGTCTGTCTGTTAGACAACTTTGCAATAGTTACTCCAGGTTTATTAATATACCTTTTTTTTGTTCCTTATAAAACAATTCAGAAAATAATAGCTTAATTAAAAAAGTATCTTTAAAGAGCAAATACTTCCAGTTCCAATTTCCTTTACATTTTTGTGATGTTAGAACAATCATTCTGCGTGGATTTTGTTGCAGTGACTCAGATACGGTGTTTTTTTTTTATTTTTTGATAAGTCTGAGTTCAGGATCTGTTAGAGACACTGATCTAGCCTGTGCTTCATCTATATGAGGCACTGGTACTGAAGAGCAGCTCCTGAACTCAGATGACAGCTCCTTAACACAGACTAAAGAAACAACAGAGAAGATATAGCTTTTCCTGTGTAACGCCTGCAGCCGAAAGAGAAGCATCAGATGGATATTCAAGTGATGAAAGCAGCCGCGTGTTTCAGAGGAAGCGAACATCAAAGTCAGACTTCAAACCCGCATTCAGCACAGCAGAGCAGAGGTGCATTCACAAGGAGACCGGCCGCCGCGTTCGGGTACAGCTGATACGCCACGATGTGTTTTATGTGGTTGGTTGAAAATGAATAGCAAAAAATGTCCAGAAGCATTATATTTGGCTGCTTCGCAACAGGATCAAACTTTGTTATTTTGCTTAAAAAAAAATAAAAATCAATGCTTTTACGGAAAACATTTTTTCTGTGTTTATTTTTCTTGTTGCAAATAAACTGTGCCTTATTTTACAGAACACTGTGTCTTAATGTGCGCCCTCCTACCTACCTTTGGAAGTACAGTAGTACTGACTACCTGAAAGCAGGCATGCAAACTCAGAACTTTCTTTAGCCTGTCCGGTTCTAAAATATAAATACATGCTTGATACAACACGTGTTTCTTTCAAAACTTCACATTTGAGACATGAAAGTACAACGCAGGTAAGATGTGTGGGATTTTTACATTATTGTGCCTTCTTGTTGTTCAGAATCCATTTAAATTACATTTCGATTTCAATTATCACCTCCTGGTGACTTTTTCCAAGAGCCCCTGTGGTTCCCAATAAGCTCTGAGAATCATGTCTCATCTCCAAGCACAGCTGGTACACCAGAGTGTAACCATTAACCTGCCCCCCCTGCAACACTCGGCTGCCCTCTAGTTTTTCTTCAGTGCTATTCTTGCATGGCCAACTTGGTAATCAGCATGGCTCTGTTAGTCAAACAGGCTGGACAGCTCTGCATAGCAAGCCTAAGACACCAAGGCCACAGCACAGAAGGCCTCTCCGACAGGTCTGCAGCTCAGGGAGGGTTTCAGCTACACAGGAGACCTCAGCTCTGTGGTGACCTGCTCTTTACAAGAGTAACCAAAAAGGGCAGGCTGCAGCCTGCACCAGAACCTTACCGGAAACAGACATGAGAACCTGAGTCGACAAAACCACGTGATTCTGGTTACCTGCTCTCTCGTGTCAATCAGGAGCGAGGCAGCGAGTGGTCTTCTCTACAGCATGGAGGCATCAGCTACAGCACTTCCACTCCATATAAGGTGTGACTGTATCGGCCTGTGTTCGGAAGATTCGTCCTTCCTGTGTTTAAAGCGTATCTGTGTCTTTATATTGAAAATATAAAGCAGGTTTGCACAATATAGCATACAGAACACAGCAATGTACAACATGTTTACACCTTTGTATTTCATTAGCGTGCAGTGAAACGCAATTGCAGTCAGTGCAACACCTAGTGCTGTATAGGCGTCCCACAGCAAAACAGGCATATTGTGTTGTAGCAATAGTTCTGTGTTCTTATTTTGCAAGGTTACAGGGCAGCAGTGTGGAGTAGTGGTTAGGGCTCTGGACTCCTGACCGGAGGGTTGTGGGTTCTCTACCCAGTGGGGGACACTGCTGTTGTACCCTTGAGCAAGGTACTTTACCTAGATTGCTCCAGTAAAAACCCAACTGTATAAATGGGTAATTGTATGTAAAAATAATGTGATATCTGTATAATGTGAAACAATGTATAATGTGATATCTTGTAACAATTGTAAGTCGCCCTGGATAAGGGCGTCTGCTAAGAAATCAGTAATAGTAATAATAAATAATAATAATAATAATAACGTGTAATCTAGGCTAGATGAGCCAGAATGTGTTTATATTTGTAAACACCAGCGCCCTCTAGTGCACAGCTAGTGTATCACCAGCAAAACAAAAGGAAGCCTGATCCAAAGTGGGCAAGCACTGGATGGCGCTGGCTCTCTCTCTCGTACAAAGACTCTCTGGCTGATCTGGCCTAGGTTACATGCAGTGTGTCTGTCAGGCAGCTAGAACTGAGGAGCAGCTCCTGCAGTCGGGTGAAAGCTCTTTGACAGGCTGATCAAACCCAAGCAAACACAATCTGTGAGTCACTGAAACAAGAATCACTCCAAACAATTCCAGCTTACTTCTGCTTACTCTTTTAAGTTAAATATTCCAACACGCAGTGTGGAAATAGATTGAATCGAAAATATAAAGCAGGCGTTTTACAGAAAGTGTGATTACAGCATCATCGTGTGAACCACTGAAATAAATCAGGCTTTCCAGTTTACAGCAGTGGAAAATAGTGCTGGATGTTTCTGTTGAGTTGTCAGTGACTAAGCAAGGGTATTAAAAGTGTACAGGGCTGTTATAGAGGAGTGAGAATGTGGTTGTACCCCATTCTCGCTCCTTCCCGAGCAGCGTGTACCCCAACATCACTGTCTCAGGGGCTCTGCTTTAGCAAAGATGCACATACTGGTCTTAAAAAAATAAAACATTTGAGATAGAATCAGGATCAAACTTTATTTAGCTTTACAAAAAAAAAAACATGTTTTTATGGCAAACAAGATTATTAAAAATAAAATGGGGAAAAATTGTTTCTTTTCTTACAGAAATAAATAACCGATGTTTAGTTAAAACTTACAAAAGCTTTTCCCTCTGCGCTCTGGGAAGCGCAGTTTTCTGCTTGTCTAGCTTTATTCGAATAGTCTTATAACAGCGCTGAAGGCACTAGCCAAATTAGCCATGTAAAGGATTAGTTTGATCAGTCTGTACCTTGATAAACCCCAGCTGGGTTTTTAGAGATTACAAATCAGTGGTTGACTCGATCCAGGGGCAGTCAGCAGTGCTGTAAAACACTCTAATAAAACCCATCTGTGTCGTGTCAGGGTGGAAGCTGATCAAATCAACCCTGTAGTTTGTTTGTGATTGTGATATGGTTGGATTACATGTTTGAATGACCTAGACGTGTTTCCCAATAACTCTCTAATCTGCTTTCTGTTTCTCCCACTGTTCCGGCGTCAGTGTCTTCTGTTCAAAAGCGTGAATCTCCTTCAATTCTTCAGCGAGGCAAGTATTCACCATCCTGAAAATAAAACACAGGAACATGGCATACAGCATCTCCAAACACACCTGCTGAAGTGAACACACACCTCAAACAAGCCTGTTTTACCTCACCTCCCGGGACCCTAACATGTCTCTTCATTTTGAAACATGGCATCTGGTACGATGCTATGTCCTTCGGATGAGACCGAGGTCTTACTGGAAGTGACTCTGCATCAGCAGTTATGATGTATAGTTCACCCCCCTAGTCTTTGTAAGTCGCTTTGGATAAAAGTGTCTGCTAAATGACTCATTAATGAGAATAATAGACAGTTTCCAGTTTGTTTGCCCTCCCCTTCCAGGAAGTCTTGTATTGCTTTACTTTCTGGGTCATTTAACCCCCACAGTGTCTGGGTATTGACAGGAAAGAGACCAGTGTGGGTAGTTTCACCCTCCAGGTGAGTCTTGCACACAGATATTTCTTTAACCTACAGCAGCCCCAAGTACGATGGTTCAAAATGAAAATACATGCTTGCTAAAAGCTATTTTTTTTGTATGCAGGGAAATAAAGCCTGATTAAACAGTAAAATAAACGAAAGAAAAAAGCCTCCTGCAAATCAGAGCCCTGAACACCATCCCAGGTTAAAATACACACACAAGAACTCTGGATACCTTTTGTGTAAATGTTAGCGAACCAATACAATGATCATATCCATTTTCAATCTATAGAATTGTTGACTATATACCTTAGTTTTGCTAGGGGTAAACGCATTAAGAAGATCAATGCGTTTAGGATTTGTTTAGTTTCCTGTGTCAAGGCGTGGAACTCACACTAGCCCTGCACCCAGTCCTGAGTTTCACAGCTCCCCTTGTTTAGGGATATCATTGCAAGGTGGAGTTTGAATCAGCTCTGAGCTCACTGCACACTTCTTATCACACCCAGTACTGAGTCACTCATGCAGATAGAGAGAAACAATGTATTTAACATCAAACTCCTGGCCCATTTAAAATATATACTTCATTGAAGGCATTTCTGAAGCCCGGTAGAGAGCGCAGCAGGGCTTGTGCGAGTTTCAAACCAAGCAGTGTTAGTTTTCGTGACTGTAATGTTCTGATCTCTCCATAAAGTACCTGTGTCTTTGTAGAAGAGGTTTGCCTTCAAACTGGGGGCAGACGATGAGAACTTTGAAACTAGTAGAACAGTGATCGGTAGTTGTGTCCTCAACTTCCTAGAGACACCAAAACAAGACAGAGTCAGTCAGAGACACACGGCACCTCACACAGTCAGAGACACACGGCACCTCACACAGTCAGAGACACACATCACCTAACACAGTCAGACATGGAGCACCTCACACAGGGCAGCAGTGTGGAGTAGTGGTTAGGGCTCTGGACTCTTGACCGTAGGGTCGTGGGTTCAATCCCCGGTTGGGGACACTGCTGCTGTACCCTTGAGCAAGGTACTTTACCTAGATTGCTCCAGTAAAAACCCAACTGTATAAATGGGCAATTGTATGTAAAAAATAATGTGTTAAAAAATAATGTAATTGTATGTAAAAATAATGTGATATCTTGTAACAATTGTAAGTCACCCTGGATAAGGGCGTCTGCTAATAAATAAATAAATAAAAATAATAATAATAATAACACAGAGACACAGACGCAGCACCTCACACAGTCAGAGATGGAGGACCTCACACAGAGACACGCAGCACCTAACAGTCAGAGATGGAGGACCTCACACAGAGACACACAGCACCTAACAGTCAGAGATGGAGGACCTCACACAGAGACACGCAGCACCTAACAGTCAGACACGCAGCACCTCACACAGAGACACGCAGCACCTCACACAGAGACACGCAGCACCTCACACAGAGACACGCAGCACCTCACACAGAGACACGCAGCACCTCACACAGTCAGAGATGGAGGACCTCACACAGAGACACACAGCACCACACACAGAGACACGCAGCACCTCACACAGAGACACGCAGCACCTCACACAGAAACACGCAGCACCTCACACAGAGACACGCAGCACCTCACACAGAGACACGCAGCACCTCACACAGTCAGAGATGGAGGACCTCACACAGAGACACACAGCACCTAACAGTCAGACACGGAGCACCTCACACAGAGACACACAGCACCACACACAGCACCACACACAGAGACACGCAGCACCTCACACAGAGACACGCAGCACCTCACACAGAGACACGCAGCACCTCACACAGAGACACGCAGCACCTCACACAGAGACACGCAGCACCTCACACAGTCAGAGATGGAGGACCTCACACAGAGACACACAGCACCTAACAGTCAGACACGGAGCACCACACACAGCACCACACACAGAGACACGCAGCACCTCACACAGAGACACGCAGCACCTCACACAGTCAGAGATGGAGGACCTCACACAGAGACACGCAGCACCTCACACAGAGACACACAGCACCACACAGAGACACGCAGCACCTCACAGAGACACGCAGCACCTCACACAGTCAGAGATGGAGGACCTCACACAGAGACACGCAGCACCTCACACAGAGACACACAGCACCTCACACAGAGACACGCAGCACCTCACACGGAGACACGCAGCACCTCACACGGAGACACGCAGCACCTCACACAGAACCACACGCAGCACCTCACACAGAGACACGCAGCACCTCACACAGTCAGAGATGGAGGACCTCACACAGAGACACAGAGACACGCAGCACCTCACACAGAGACACGCAGCACCTCACACAGAGACACGCAGCACCTCACACAGAGACACGCAGCACCTCACACAGAGACACGCAGCACCTCACACAGAGACACGCAGCACCTCACACAGAGACACGCAGCACCTCACACAGAGACACGCAGCACCTCACACAGTCAGAGATGGAGGACCTCACACAGAGACACAGAGACACGCAGCACCTCACACAGAGACACGCAGCACCTCACACAGAGACACGCAGCACCTCACACAGAGACACGCAGCACCTCACACAGTCAGAGATGGAGGACCTCACACAGAGACACAGAGACACGCAGCACCTCACACAGACACGCAGCACCTCACACAGAGACACGCAGCACCTCACACAGAGACACGCAGCACCTCACACAGAGACACGCAGCACCTCACACAGTCAGAGATGGAGGACCTCACACAGTCAGAGATGGAGGACCTCACACAGAGACACAGAGACACGCAGCACCTCACACAGAGACACGCAGCACCACACACAGAGACACGCAGCACCACACACAGAGACACGCAGCACCTCACACAGTCCAGAGGCTGAAACGAGATATGTACATACCAACTATCACATGTATTCCTCATCACATAGCGTATCTGAGAGGGTATGACACAATGATCCTCGAGAAGGCTGACGGGCTAACTGGCTGCTCAGAGTTCAATATTGTGACGGACGCTAAAGGCCATCCTCCGGCTGCTACCTGCCGCAGCGCGGGGTATCACATGACCTGGCATGAATGCGGCATGCAAGCGCTGCTTTAGCTCAGGGAAGCAAAACTCAAATGTAGATAGAGCGAAAAAAACACGATCTTATTTTCCCTTTGTTAACATTTTTGTTTGTTTTGCATTGTTTTGCGTTGAAGACCACAGTATTGCACCGCCATTCATTACTCACCACATGCACAGCGCCCATTTCCGCTGTCAGTTTATTCCGAAGAGACTCCGCTGTTATAGACATGGTCCAATTCGAACTGATATACAGATGTCAAGCGGGACAAACAGGTCTAGCACGGGTTAGATCACACTGACTGTAGGAAAGTGTCCCTAAATCCACCAAACGATCACACCAAAGTCCTTTAGTCTCTCTGCCGTATCCGGGACCGCTTTAAAGCAAACATCCAATCAGAATCCTAGTCTATTACTCACCGCTCCGCCTCTTACACACAATTAGCCAATCAAATCACTATCCCCCACACGACGCGTGACGCGTCAACAGAAATAACGTCCAATCGCATCACAGATGTTTGTCAGCCAGCCAATCATATATCTTCTCCCCGTTTTCCTTACAGGACCCAAATTTAAATTTTGCCTGTGAAAGCGCCTGGCGAAAAACAAAAGCATACACGAATATTAATTTAATAATAAACAAAGCGCTATACATTACAGCATCAAGGAGCACGTTCATTTATTACACGTGAGTGTATTTAAAGTTATTTATTATCAGTAGTCGATTTATTTAAGTAAGTTTTATTTTTTTGGTTTCTTTTAAAGTTGATAAATTTAAAGTACCGACAAACGGTAACGCAGTACAATGCAATTGACACTGCACAGCTAGCTGTCTGATGTCGAAAATAATGCGGTTTGTTTTGTTTTGAAAAGAAAATACTAAATCACCACAAACGGCAGTTTTATTCTGAATCGAGCCCAACAATATTGAGCGATAACCGTAAATAATTAGTCGAAGGCTCACGGTTTTAAGACGAAAGTGCTGTTTTCCACCATTTGTTTATAAAATGAAAATAAAACCGTTGTAGTAATAACAAAAAAGCAACTTTTTACACTAAAAAAAAAAAATAAACCTTGGTGTGTATTTACTAAATTCTCCAATAGAGTAGCGTTCCGTGTTTTATAAATATGAAGTAACACTCATTAAAAAGGCAAGCTGACAAACCGTCTTATGCAGTAACGGCAGGCTTTGTTGACAGTCCAGTTTACATGGACAAAACGTATGTGTACAAGAAGGTTTAATCGTGCAAATGCACACGAGATAAGCGCGCAAACTTGTATGCAGGACTGTTTTAGAATGGGAAAGAAAAAAGGTGAAAATCTGTTAGAGAACCTGCGGCAGTCAAATATGTTTCATCAATTTTACTATTGCAGCTTTTCTGTGTGTTCTATGGTAGTGCAGATTTGTAAACACATTCACCCCAGGTCTTGCAGTGGAAGTTAAGAGCAGCCAGGGGGCGCTTCTACTCCTATATCCCTTTTCCCAAGATTACACAGCTTGTTGATGCAGGACAAGGACATGTTCACAGTAATCTCTCTTTCTCGCAGACAGCGCCCCCTGCTGCTGGGAGGATGGTGGTGGAGGTGGAGAATTTCTTTGGCGTCTACATGCTGTACTGCACCAACCCCAAGTTCAAAGGTCGCATCTACATCGGCTTCACTGTGAATCCAGAGCGTCGGATTGGCCAGCACAATGGGGGCCGGCAGAGGGGCGGGGCTAAGAGGACAAGCGGACGCGGACCATGGTGAGGTCAAATACAGAAATCCAAGGTGCACACAGTGCCTGGCCACTTTAGTAGGGGGGTGATAATCCGTTTAGTCATTAATACTTCACTCAGAGAGGTGCGCGGTTCATGTACACCCCCCAACATGCTCGATTGCATTGAGATCCAGGGACGGTGGTGTCCGTGGAAGAAGTCTCTGTCGTGCTCCTCAAACCGTTCTGGCTCAGTGGAGGGTGCGTTATTGAAAGCAGCCATCAGGGCTCAGCATTGTTGGCTGGATTTGATCTTCTGCCTGCCTCTCTGCACCAACTGAAATTATTATTATTATTATTATTTATTTCTTAGCAGACGCCCTTATCCAGGGCGACTTACAGTCGTAAACAAAAATACATTTCAAGAATCACAGGACAAGTATTAATACAATTTAGAGCAACATAAAATACAATGACTTTGGTTCTAGCAAGTACAAGTATGACGAAATATGATTCAATAACGGAGCAGATAACAGTGTCAGTGATAGTTACATCAGGATATAATTAAATACAAAAATACTACTGATTAAATGACACTTGACAGATTACAGTACTCTAAAGTACAGGATTAAATGCAGTAAAATAGGGAGCAGATAAGAGCAAGTAAAGTGCATTTAAGGAAGGAGTGATAAAGTGTCCAGAGGGAAAAGAGGAGTTCTACAGGTGCTGTCTGAAGAGGAGAATCCTGAAGAGGCGCCGGAAGGTGGTCAGGGACTGGGCAGTCCTGACATCTGTAGGAAGGTCATTCCGCCACTGCGGGGCGAGGGTGGAGAAGGAGCGGGCTCTGGAGGCAGGGGAGCGTAGAGGAGGTACAGCCAGTCTTCTAGTGCAGGAGGAGCGGGGAGGTCGAGTGGGGGTGATGGGAGAGATGAGGGTCTGGAGGTAGCTGGGTGCAGTCTGGTCAAGGCATCTGTAGGCGAGAAATAATAAGGACTGAATGGATCCCTTGAGACGCTTTTTAGCACCTTGTGGAGTCTAGGCCATGTCAATGCTGTGGTCAGGGCAATTGGTGGCCCAACTTGATAGCACATACGGGTCCTAGTAAAGTAGGCAGGCAGAGCATGCGTGTCAATGTGTGTCTCATTTCTACAAACAGTAGGTGTCGTTCACGGTGGTCTACTTCGCTTTTCATGGTACTAATTATGTATTTTTGTGTGTGTGTGTTTTGTTTTTCTCTCACAGGGAAATGGTTTTGATAGTGCACGGGTTCCCTTCAGACATTGCGGCTTTGAGGGTGAGTGCACCTGAAGAAACTTCTCACCTGCTTTTGAAGATCTTTTAACCTGAACAAAAAAACAGGCGTCCCCGGTCGTATAATCGAAGGCAGGGAAAGGCAACCTCGGCACTCCCAATCCATTCCATTGCAGGACTTTGAGCCAACCAGATCCTTCATTATTGAATTGACCTTCTGGTTGGAACAAAGTCCTGCAATGGAATGAATTGGAAGTGCCAAGGTACCCTGGTCTAAGGGGTATCAGAGGCTAGCAAACAGTGTGGCAATGAAAAGGTTAATTTATAATGGATGCCTGCAATGGAAATTCATTGAGAGAATCAAAGAATACAGCTTGCAAAGACAGTGTCTGAGAGCGAGTGGTCTGTATCATTCCTCACAGATTAATGGGTTACCTAGTCGTGTTGTTGAGGCAGAATCCCTTGGATCATTTAAGACCCAATTTGCCAAAGTTCTGAGATCAATCAGCTACGAGGAACCGGACGGTCCGAATGGCCTCCTCTCATTCGTGAATGTTCCTGTGCAGAAACTGAACCTTTGTTATATGCCCTGCCTTGCTGTCCCTCTCTCCCCAGTTTGAATGGGCCTGGCAGCACCCTCACTCCTCCCGCAGGCTCTCCCTCGTCTCCCGCAAGTCCAAGCGAGAGTCCAGCCTGGATTTCCACTGGCGCGTCCTCTCGCACATGCTGCGGGTGGCGCCGTGGAGCCGACTGCCCCTGACCGCGCGCTGGCTGAGACAGGAGTACCGCCAAGACTTCCAGCCGGGCCTCGAGCCCCCCTTACACATGCCTGTGGCGTTCGGCTCTGTGCGAGCCAAGAAAACCAGCAGCAAGGACCCCGGCGAGGAGCGCAGCCGCTCACCAGAGAGACCGTCTGGCAGGTGTCACGTCTGCCGGAAAAAGATCCAGGTAAGCAGGTTAATAATTATTATTATTATTATTATTATTATTATTATTATTATTATTATTTATTTATTAGCAGACTTACAATTGTTACAAGATATCGCATTATTTTTACATACAATTACCCATTTATACAGTTGGGTTTTTACTGGAGCAATCTAGTTAAAGTACCTTGCTCAAGGGTACAGCAGCAGTGTCCCACCACCTGGGATTGAACCCACGACCCTCCGGTCAAGGGTCCAGAGCCCTAACCACTACTCCACACTGCTGCCCTAGATCATTCTTTTACTGAGCCCCCTTTTAAAGTGATATTCATATACCTGGAAAATTAGAATCTGGGATTGGGATTTCAGAACTAGGGATCAGGTTGTTTTTAGAAGCTCAGTCAAGTCTGATCTTAAAGGATCCTAATGATTCTGCCTTAACATCATGACTAGGAAGCCGATTCCATCCCCCCTCCCCCCCTCTGTGTGAAGAAGTGTCGTCTATTCATACTTCATTTCCAGCAGTGTCCTCTGGTCCTCATTTCTGTGCTGCTCTTAAAGTATTGGTTAGGAAATTCAGTAGAAATCCTCCATAATTCTTATTTGTTCCAGGCTAACCAGGGTGATGAATTGCTCAATACATATTTCAATGTGAATGGGGGTATCAAATCACCAGCCAGGACAACTAATATAACTAATGCATCCCCTGAGGTTAAAGGTGAGCTAGCTAACAAACCCTGAAGCAAGAAACATGTCGTGTATAAAACAATACCTGGAACCAAAATAGAGTTAAAAACCTCTCTCTTTCTCTCTCTCTCTCTCTCTCTTTCTCTCTCTCCAGATGCCAGCTCACTCCCTCTCCTGCTTTCATCCCTCGTGCACTATGACGAGTCACATGACTTGTCTTGCGCAGGAATTCCTCAAGACGGAGCCCGCCCATCTACTTCCTGTGGAAGGTACCTGCCCCAGGTGAGTTTAAACATTCGGACATCAAAAGCTGTGTTCTCTGTACACCGGCACACGCGTTCACCTTCGCGGTGTGTCACTGATACAGACGATGAATGGATACGTGAGAGGATCCCAAGCTAAAATACGACCCTGTCCGCTTGGAGTGAATTGACCGTTTTAAGAAAGCCGGAATGTTTTCGTGCTCGGCTCGGGGTTGTCTTGCGGGTGACCCCCATCGCGCAGAAAACTCACTTTACCCAAAGCCGATCTGAAGAGCAAGATCCGACACCAGAGGAAGATCCGATCATCCCTTCATGTCAGAGCAAGACGAGTTTGAATTATTCTCCAGGGTAGCCCCAAATGTGTCAAACTAGGCTATTTTGGAGATTAAAAAAAAAAAAAAAGCATTTTCTTTTTATTTCCAAAGGTCGACCCGATCGCGATGGGGTCGCTGACATCACTTTTATTCGGTCAGCATTGTACCGAATAGCATGGATTTAGCTATCACACACTGACACACGCGCACACACACACACACACAGACACACTGACACACACACACACACACACACACACAAATCCATCAGAAATGGCTGTACACACTCACACATACTCACCAGTTTGATCAAAGCATTGATTTGCCTTTCTTTCATTCTTTTTGAATTTTTTTTTTTTTTTTTTAAAATGATTTCCAGCTGCAAGAACCAAGTGCTTTGGGGCAGCCTGATTCGCTACAAGAAGGGTTGCTATGGCGATTTGGAGGAGATTACATCATCATCAGCATCCCAGGTAAGTGAATAATACTGTCACTTACTTAAAAGACTGTTATGTACCCCTCACACTTTCATTCGCTGGTTTTGGTTGAACCCTCTTCCCTCGCCTGCAGCGATCGCACTGTATTGAATCTCCTGCTAGCGTCTGACGAGTTAATACAGCAGCAGAAGACCTGTACCTGCCTCTCCACCACAGAGCTCGCTCTAAATTATATATTTTTAAAAAACAGTCTGTTTTAAAAAGCAAGGCCTTTATGACATTGGGGTTATCATTATATACGTGGGCAGCAGTGTGGAGTAGTGGTTAGGGCTCTGGACTCTTGACCGGAGGGTCGTGGGTTCAATCCCCGGTGGGTACACTGCTGCTGTACCCTTGAGCAAGGTACTTTACCTAGATTGCTCCAGTAAAAACCCAACTGTATAAATGGGTAATTGTATGTAAAAATAATGCGATATCTTGTAACAATTGTAAGTCGCCCTGGATAAGGGCGTCTGCTAAGAAATAAATAATAATAATAATAATAATAATAATAATAATATATACACTATGGCCAAAAATTTTGCAACCCCTTTAATTTTAGGATTGAGACCTAATTAAAAAAAAAAAGAAATAATCTCTCTCTCTCTCTCTCTCTCTCTCTCTCTCTCTCTCTCTCTCTTATATATATATATATATATATAATTTAGATATTTTATTGAACTACAAAAACTACAAAATGATCTTGCAAAAGTCTACCGGAAGCCATTATAATAGTACAGTAGTATTTCATGTTAGATTTTGAAATGCCATTTTTCAATTGTTTTCAGTTTATCGTTCAGTATGGGGAAAACTACAAAGCTGTGTGCAATTCAATATGTTAACGTAACATTATTCAGCAGGTCTCATTTGACTTTAGGAAGCAAAATGTGTTCGTTCTGTAGGGTGCTGCAAAGCTTTTGGTCACAGCTGTACAATATAGTGACTTGGAATCCCTGTAGAAGTGGGGCTGTCAATTGGAGTGTTTTATAATTTCTATCTTTCTTTTTGTTTGCAGAGTCACTGGGCAGACGATTTGCAGCTGTGAATACACATCTGCTTTGGAATAGTGAAACCACATCTGGAGCTGAGCTGAAACCACATCTGGAGCTGAGCTGAAACCACATCTGGAGCTGAGCTGAAACCACATCTGGAGCTGAACTGAAACCACATCTGGAGCTGAGCTGAAACCACATCTGGAGCTGAGCTGAAACCACATCTGGAGCTGAGCTGAAACCACATCTGGAGCTGAGCTGAAACCACATCTGGAGTTGAGTATGAAACCACATCTGGAGCTGAGCTGAAACCACATCTGGAGCTGAGCTGAAACCACATCTGGAGCTGAGCTGAAACCACATCTGGAGTTGAGTATGAAACCACATCTGGAGTTGAGTATGAAACCACATCTGGAGCTGAGCTGAAACCACATCTGGAGCTGAGCTGAAACCACATCTGGAGTTGAGTATGAAACCACATCTGGAGTTGAGCTGAAACCACATCTGGAGCTGAGCTGAAACCACATCTGGAGCTGAGCTGAAACCACATCTGGAGCTGAGCTGAAACCACATCTGGAGCTGAGCTGAAACCACATCTGGAGCTGAGCTGAAACCACATCTGGAGTTGAACTGAAACCACATCTGGAGTTGAACTATACAACTTCAGTTCTGTGCGTTGGACAGGTGTACAGGGGGCTTCACATGACAGACTGCTGTAGGAGAAAAACGAACGCTCGCTGTTTTGCAGTGCAGTCTTGCATGTGGGACGCGGACAACATACAGCCCCAGGATTGGGGGGAAAAAACACCCACATATTTTGCTGCTACGAAATTGGATGAATTCAGACCTGATGTTTTTAGAAGCAAGCTTTCTATTGGACAATCTTTCAATACTTGAATGGACTGGATGAATTGTGATACTACTTTACTTCATAGATAAAAAAAAATGTCTACATAGGTACACCAAATGGTTATTAAATAATAAATTAAATGCTATTTAAATATATTTGTACACCTTTTTTTTCACGTTTGCAGTCTGTGAAGGTGAGATTTTTATCGTATTTCTCGATGGCTCAATCTAACTTGCTTGTGTTTTTTCAGATGTTTATGTGAGAAATCAAGTGGTATTTTGATCTTTTCAATTTCCCTTCCGCGTGGCAGAGTTCTGCCTTGAAACAGCTCTTGAGGAATTAGAAGCTGTTTTTAATCAAGTGGAGATGATGGCAAAATCCTTTTAAAAGCTACAATGATATACAAGTGATTGTCAGGATTAACACATAACAATAACAGAAAACGTAATTTTGCAGTTATTACATTAGTAAAAGTTTTGATAATTTTAAGTGTGCTGAAGTAGGGCCAGATACAAACCTCTCTGTGTATTTTAACACATTTTGTTGTATTAACAATGCACAAGTTTGAGATTAAACAATACATTATTTTTGATAATGATACTTATTGCTTTTATTGTCCATTTTTAAAAACATTTTATAAGTTTATATTATTATTTATTTATTATTATTATTATTATTATTATTATTACTATTATTGTGTTGTAAGCGTAGCCTACACGCCTGTGTTCTGATATCTACAGGGCTGTCTTTTAGTGGATTGAATTATTATTATTATTATTATTATTATTATTATTATTAATAATAATAATGCTAGATCTAATTCCTTTTTTAAATACAAATTAATTCTTCTTCTTGTTCATTTTGCAATGTTTTGCATACCGTATCCTTGTTAACCAGTGCATAATAATACTTTCGCTTTATACTTGAGGGTGTGCAATACAATTTAATTTTGTTATGAAACAAAACTGTTACTTAGTTCCCACTGACACACAGCCTTTTAACAAAGTTGCTGGAGTGTTTAAATTGAGTTACAATGTTGCTACAAGGTTGTGTGTTAGCGGCTTCTCAATGACCGCATAAAGCATGTGAAGCTAGAGATCTAATATAAACGCCTGTCTCCAATCCGCGCCGGGTCTGCTGGCAAATATTGTAAATAAACACAGGAGGATTTTAATTGAAGTTTTACGGTTTTCTTCTTGTTGAGATGGTCTTTGTGTCATTCTGCTTCAGTCGTCACTTTCTCAGTTTAAAAGCCTCGCTGTGGCCTCGATAAGAGCTCTCAAACATGTAAATACAGCTGCCTCAGCAGAGTGTGTAACCCCCAACCTGCCCCCTGCAACACTGTGCTGCCCCTAGTGGAGGTAAGATGCCACATTTGTTCTGTGTGGTATTTCTTTAAAGGGTAGTGTGTTGCAGGGGGGGACAGGTTAATGGTTACACTCTTGTGTACCAGCTGCACTTACATATGTTTGAGAGCTCTGTTGAGACCATATCAAAGTCACCTTGCACTACAAGTTATAAAATAAATGAGGCTAATTTCAAATAGAAAAAAAAGATTTATTGATCAGAAAGCTGTTTTTACAATACATTAGAAATCTTGGTTTGCAAATAAGAACATTGCGATGCAGATCAATAAATGCAGCCAGGGGATGGGGGTGCCCGTGTTACCCCACTGCTCACCCCCCTTTGCTTCCTTGCTCACTGAATATGTAGCCAGAGAACACACAATATTAAACAGGTAGGAAATTAAATACTAAGACAACGCTGATGTAGACGGTTAAGGTATCCTTTTCACCCAAGTCCCTACTTCGAACCTGGGACAGAGAGTAGGACGAGAGGGAGTAAGCTGAGAAGTGAAGGCAGGAAAACGCTTTTTACACAGAGAGTTGCATGGAATAGGCTACCAATAACTAAACACAGTGACAATAAAAAAAACAGTGCAATGCTGCTTTATGGAAGCAGATTCCATCAGTTCTTCTGTGAGCATCAATAGGGAGAACAATCCCTCCTCACTCATTTCTGAAGGTCATTTGTTCCTGTGCTTTCTGGAGTGCAGTGTGGGGTTTCAAAGAAAGGTTAACTTATCTTGATGTGCTGCAGAACTACCTCTTTATAATTCCACAAAGGGAATTACTTCACGTTACTTTAAAAAAAAAAACTAACCCTGCACGCCGCACGGCCGAACCTTTACCAGGGGAGACCTTGGGGACCAGTAAGCAGTTTAGTAGTTGTTACTAATAGTATCCAATAGGGACAGGGCTTATAATTAGCTTTATTGGCATTACATCTGATCCCCGTTCTACTTCTTCTTCTTCTTATTTTTTTTTATTCAGGATATGCATATATTCCATTAAGCTGCTGCAACCTGTCACATTTACTGTAGGTCAATTTGGAAGCAAACCGTTGTTCAGAGCACACAGTGACTGGTACCTGGAGGCAGCAGCAGCTTCCAGTCTATAGCGGTGCATCTAAAATATCTGTACAAGCTACAGGTAGAATTAAAAAAAAACAGCAAAACCTTCGAGCCCAAAAAAAAGGTGGGCAGTGATAATGCTGCTAGTGCTAGAAAACGGATTTTAAACCTTGATTTTGTGAACAGAAGTGCCACGGCACTACCACTTCACTAATAATCCTACAAGCAGCACTTTTTCATATACTCCGACCGAAAACGTATATTTACATAGGAAGCAGAGGAGTCGCACACGAAGAACTGCTCTTGGATTGTCCCAGGCTTTTCCTGCGTGAGAAAGTATGAGACACAGCGACTGGAAGAGAAAAACTTTCATTATAGTCCAACTATAGTCTCCTGCGTGGTGTAACGTCAAGGGAATAATTCCATACATCTTCCATTCACTATGTAGACTGCGGGTTTCGACAGAAGCATTATTCCATACGTACATGTATTTTCAGTTTTAAAAATCTGATACCACACTAGGTTAAAGACGGCTCTCAACTTGCATGCCTTGCTTTCAATTCGTCACTTCCTGGGATCACTTCACCTCAGCAGTGTGTTCAGGTCATGTGACTGGCTGGATGCAAGCATGTCATTCAATAGGGGTCTGGCTGGTTGGTTAATGATGGGAAAGAATGCATTGAAAGGGAGGGAGGGGCAGTTACAGGTGATCAAGGAAGTGCAACACTAACTGAAAGCAGGAAATAACACCTCTTTCAATATTGCACATTGAAACCTAAATAGTATAGCAACACCCCCTTACAGAAGTTCACCACAGGCATTGTGGATGTGCATGTGCAGGATCAACCTGTGTGTGTGTCCTGTGCAGGGTCAGCCAGTGCTGCGTGTGTACTGTGCAGAGTCAGCCTCTGCGTGTGTCCTATGCAGGGTCAGCCTGTGCTGCGTGTGTCCTGTGCAGGGTCAGCCTGTGCTGCGTGTGTCCTGTGCAGGGTCAGCCTGTGCTGCGTGTGTCCTGTGCAGGGTCAGCCTGTGCTGCGTGTGTCCTGTGCAGGGTCAGCCTGTGCTGCGTGTGTCCTGTGCAGGGTCAGCCTGTGCTGCGTGTGTCCTGTGCAGGGTCAGCCTGTGCTGCGTGTGTCCTGTGCAGGGTCAGCCTGTGTGTGTGTCCTGTGCAGGGTCAGCCTGTGCTGCGTGTGTCCTGTGCAGGGTCAGCCTGTGCTGCGTGTGTCCTGTGCAGGGTCAGCCTGTGCTGCGTGTGTCCTGTGCAGGGTCAGCCTGTGCTGTGTGTGTCCTGTGCAGGGTCAGCCTGTGCTGCGTGTGTCCTGTGCAGGGTCAGCCTGTGCTGCGTGTGTCCTGTGCAGGGTCAGCCTGTGCTGCGTGTGTCCTGTGCAGGGTCAGCCTGTGCTGCGTGTGTCCTGTGCAGAGTCAGCCTGTGTGTGTGTCCTGTGCAGGGTCAGCCTGTGCTGCGTGAGTTCTCTGGTGCGTTTTCAGGGCAGCCGAGTGGCAGTAACTTTTCCCGCACTGTGTGCAGTGATGAGTGGCCACGCCTGCGTGAGTTTTGCGGTGCCTGTTGAGGCTTCCCAGTTGACTGAAGCGCCTCCCGCACTCCGCGCACAGGAAAGGGGTCTCTCCTCTGTGCACCTCTTGGTGTTCCTTGTAGTTATCCAGCCTCTTAAACCCCTTTCCGCACTCCGCGCACCAGTACGGCGTCTCTCCTGTGTGAATCCGCTGGTGCGTTCGCAGGTTGCCCAAATGGCTGAAATTCTTCCCGCAGTCGTTGCAGCTGTACGGCGTTTCTCCCGTGTGCGTTCTCTGATGGATCTTGAGGCTGTCCGATCTGGAGAAGTTCCTGCCGCAGTCCGGGCAGGTATGCACAGCCGCTCCGCTGTGAGTTCTCTGGTGCTTCCGGAAGGTGGATAGGTGACGGAAAGTCTCCCCGCATTGCTGGCACTTGTGCAGAGTCCTGCCCTTGTGCGTCTGACCGTGGATCTGGAGCTTCCTCAAATCCCGGAAGCTCTTCCCGCAGTCCGGGCAGATGAAGAGGGGCACGGGGTTCTGCTGGCGATTTTTTCCGGAACTTTCCCCGCCTTCGTGGTCGAAGAAGCCGACGGATTTCTCTTCACAGCTGGTGACGGGGGTCGTATGCAGTCTTCCGGGAGCCCCACAATCCAATTCAGCCTCAATAAAGGGGTCTGGTTTCTCGTGATAGCGCAGTTGAGGACCATCTTCTGGCATTGGTTTGACCTTCAAGCTTCCTAACAGAGGCTGTTGCAGACACTGCAGCAAAGAAGGATAGTTTGCGTATTGAAATCCAGACCCCCTGTCGTTAGGATTTGCCGAGTCTGTTCCAGGGATTTCCGCTTGGACCCTTCGTTCAAGGGGAGTTTCTGGGTGCTTCTTCCAGTCTTCTCCTGGGGGTGCAGGTGGCTGTTGAAGGCACTGCAGTAAAGAAGGATAGTCCACATATTGAAATCCAGACACCCCATGGACAGAGTCCTCCTCTTTTACATGGACAGATTCTAGTTCAGGGGTCTCCTCTTTAATTTGGACTACATGAAGATCTGGGAATTCTTCTTGAACAGGTTCCGGTTCTTGTTTGATGTGGACAGGTTCTAATTCCGGGACCCTCTCTTGAAGGGATCTCCTCTTCCAGGTGTCTATAGGGGGTACAGTAAGCTGCTGTATGCACTTGTGCAAGGAAGGATAATCAGAGTATTGGAATCTGGGGATCTTCTTCCCCGTCTGCAGTTCTGGGAGCTCTGGTTTTACGTGCACAGATTGTAGGTCGTGGACCTCATCTTGAATGTGGACATATCCCATTTTCCAGCTGTCCATTGTTGCAGGCGAAGACCCTGTGTTAGTACAGAAAAGTGGAAGTTTTTTAGTTAGTTAACCCTTAGCACAAGCCCCTTATCATGGTGTCCCAAATGATATTCACTGATAAGTATTGAATTGATTCGGCTGGGTATACAAGAGTGTTACCCACACAGTAAAGTTGGTCCCAGATAACAATACTGCTGCCACATTTACTCTTCAAGTCAAAGAAAACCCCCAATCCAGGATTAGACCTCATAACTAAATTCATATTTATGTATATGGATTTGGGCAGCAGTGTGGAGTAGTGGTTAGGGGCTCTGGACTCTTGACCGGAGGGTCGTGAGTTCAATCCCAGGTGGGGGACACTGCTGCTGTACCCTTGAGCAAGGTACTTTACCTAAATTGCTCCAGTAAAAACCCAACTGTATAAACAGGTAATTGTATGTGAAAATAATGTGATATCTTGTAACAATTGTAAGTCGCCCTGGATAAGGGCGTCTGCAAAGAAATAAATAATAATAATATATTTGCATTAAGAATCTGGGTTTCCATTCAATACAACAGCTTTCTATTCTGTTTAAGAGCTGAAAACAATTAAAAAGGTCTGATTAAGCTAATTATCAGTTTTATTAAGGGTTTAGTTAAGTAATTGAGAGCTCAGTTGGAATGAAAACCAGCAGTCACAGGGAGACCCCTGGACCGGGGTTGGGAAAGCCCTGTAGATGATTATCAGCAACACAATGATCACTGAGAATGGGAATTCAGTACAATAAACAATACAAACTAAACAAATCTGTGATAATATCGTGATAAACGGCGATTGTTCAAGACGTTCTGCCCTTGCTGCTTTTATAGCTGGACCCATCAGATATTCTGGTTCTTTCAATAATGTCTCAACCAAGACCCTTCACAATCGGACAAGGAGTTACGCGGATAACAGCAGGGGATAAGAACTTTCTGGGGAAAACAAAAACATTCTGGCAAAAGCTCATCAAATTTAGACAAGCACTTTTGAAAATATTGACTCCCTTAGCCTCTCAGCGAACACAACTCCAGAGCAGGTCCGGTACCCTCCAAAACAAAATAAAGAATGTCCCTACCAGGTTTCATCGCAACTGGATGAGCCATTCTCAAGGAAACTGGAAGTTATTTCACAGAGTTTCACCTTTATGTCATAACCTACTTTTTTTCCTGGCGCGGTACTTCACCTGTGTGTAGGTGCTGCTGTCCTCAGTTTGCAAAGCGCTGGTCAGATTTCAGTAAAGGCTCCCTGGCAACTGTAATGTGATGCCATTCTGCATGCTGTGGATCTAGAGCAGTCTGACCTACTTTTGTCATGGCACCCATAGGCTAGCATAATGTGGGACAGGCAGACCTGCACATTACTGGCTAATTTTAGTTTTAAAATCTCCCTTAAAAAATGATATATATATATATATATATATATATATATATATATATATATATATATATATATATATAGATATATAGATATATATATTTATATAATCCTGTAGTTTCCTCACGCAGCACAGGCAAATAACCGTTTTAGATTTTACTCTAATTATTCACTATCTTTAAAATTAGCCATGTTATTCAACAGCTGTGAAAGTATGAACGCATATTTCCAAATAAATCCACAACGCGACAACCAAATCCTCACAGATAATTGTCTACGTTTTTAGAAATAAAGAACAAAAACACACATATAAATACACTACCGAATAAACTGCATAAAAATTAAACAACACCCGTACTATAAATACATCACTCGCTGTTATATCATAAATAATTTAAATATATCTCACCGTATGTCGATTCTTAAACTTACACGAGAGGTTGTCGCCGATTTCATATGCCTTATGCGATTGCAATCCCAGCAGCAGGCGTGGTCTTTGTTATGAAGTTAACCAGCCTCGGTTTACACGCTACAGTATTTATGAGGGCGGCTGACCTAGTTCTGCAGCTCACTCCCGCTTGCACGGTTGCTTTGCTTCTGTCACGGCGCGCTGTGCTCTGCCTGCCCGGCGCCCCCTTGTTGGACGGCTCCCAAAGGCTACAAAGCCACTAACGGATCGCGGCCTCCGCCAATGCGGGAGTTGGATCGGGCCGTCGCCGCCCCTCAGCACCGCTCCGCCCGCCTCTGAACGCGATTCCGAGGCTGCGGAAAGAGGAGGCAGGCGCCTGCCCTACTTCTCGGCGAATCCGAGGAGGCCCTTTCTCAGTCACAGCAGCCATACACGTGAAAGCGCCGCAGCTGTCGAATCTGGCATGTTTTTATTTTCTTGGGTGTTTTATTTATTTATTTATTTATTTATTTATTATTATTAGAACGTAAGAAGATAAGAAAGTTTACAAAACAGAGGAAGCCGTTCGGCCCATCTTGCTGGTGTGGTTGCTGTTATTAGATTTACATATTAGATAACTTAATGCAAACGTAATCAATATTTTTGGTATCGCTGTATAAATGAAGTAAAAGGAAAGAGACACACACACACACACACACACACACACACACACATATATGTATATATATATATACACCTCTCTCTATATTTAAGTTCCACAGCATGACTTAAATATAGAGTGTGGTAATGTGTGCTATGGGCAGCAGTGTGGCGTAGTGGTTAGGGCTCTGGACTCTTGACCGGAGGGTCGTGGGTTCAATCCCAGGTGGGGGGGACACTGCTGCTGTACCCTTGAGCAAGGTACTTTACCTAGATTGCTAACCCAGTAAAAACCCAACTGTATAAATGGGTAATTGGGGTAATTGTATGTAAAAATAATGTGATATCTTGTAACAATTGTAAATCGCCCTGGATAAGGGCGTCTGCTAAGAAATAAATAATAATAATAATAATAATGAGAGTTTAATCCACACCCGAGGGGAGGGATGCTGACACGTACCCCGAGGGGGGGCGAAGCCAGAGTGTTTTATCCAAGTATCCCACCCCGAGGTCGGCCATTCAGTTCTCATGTATGAAACAGTATCCCCTGCAGTATTTTTTATTTTATTTTATTTTATTTTTTATAATCTCTGGTGAATAATTTGTTTTGCTGCCAGAGTACGAAGTTCTGTTTTGCTGCTTGTTGTGGGGCGGGCTTACTCGGTGTCAGTGATAGAGAGGGAACTGCATCAAGAATTGTATTTCAAATCGTAACAACTTGAATAACTTGAACACAATTTAAAACGTAAGGTTTGCATACAGAGTGCCCTGTCTGTTGTTTCTTTTTTTTGCCCTCAGGTTTTCGTGGCAATTTTTTTTGTTTTGTTTTGTTTTTCGAGCAGGCTGAAAAAACAGTTAAGATGCGAAATTACTCGCTTTAACATTTATTTTTAATATATATAATTATTTTGGAATTTTTATGTTCACTAGTTTGTTCGAGGGTGTTTAGGTTTGCTAACATTTCTGCCTTGTGAGACGTGGTTTACCATCAGTCAGATTTTTCGGGTGGCCTACAGGTGTTTACTGTGACTCCCTCATGGGAAATGCAGTTTGGCCCAAAAATTGAAAGCAGAGAGTCCGTTGCCGAGGTAATTTCGATGTTGGAAAAGTGTGTTTCTCTGGCCAATTACACGAAACAATTGTGGAGACGCGTTGCTGTTTGACAGTTTGACAGCGCTCGCTGGGGTAGCGCGCTGTTGCTGGGGTAGCGCGCTCTGTTGCTGGGGTAGAGCGCTCTGTTGCTGGGGTAGCGCGCTCTGTTGCTGGGGTAGTGCGATTTAAGACATTTGCTTGGTTCATAGAAAGGGAAATAAACAATTTTTATTCACATTTCGGTATTGTGTAAAGTTTTACCTCTGTCGTGTTTTTTTTTTTTTTTTTTTTTTTTGTGACCGAAATATCAAGCGGCTAAGTTTGCCGTGCCTGTCGACAGTTTAAGCAATAAGCAAATTCTACTTTCCAGGTGCGGCCGTGTTGTAGCAGTGCATACTGGGAGTTGTAGTTTTGTTGCAGACATTCCAATTCTAAACAGGCGAACAGCGAATTGAAAAACTCAAAATTCTGACAGTAAAGTTTTTAAGAGGAAACGGCAAAAACTTAAACAAGACGATATAGCTGTAAACCAGTTATTAATATAGAGGCACAGGCGAGCGAGAGGAAGCGGTAAGACATAGGTGTTGTTATTTTGACTGTTTATTTGTGTGTGTGTGTGTGTTTTTATGTGAAAATGGTTATATCAAAGTTGCAGTCCCACAAGACTTTTTGAGAGATCGAACGACCCTGTGAAGAGTTTCATCAGTAAGCGGTGGTTAATTAGTGTCATCTTCCGTTTCTGAGTATATAATTTAAATACCATTTTCCAGTGAAAATGTTTAGACTTAAGTTTGTGAGCTACACTGGATCGATATTCTAATCAGTTATCTTGAGATTCTAGCGAGCTCTACTCTAACGGTAACACAGGCACCGCCTTCTACCCCCAGATTTTGACACCCCCAATAATTGAATAATAAAAGAGACGTTTTTCTGCAGGGTCAAGCTTTTTTTTTATTAAGGATACAGGCTTAAGGTGCACAGCCAGCTGGCAGCATCCTTCTCTCAACTATTAGCTCATAGCTATTGCAAGATGCCTCACCATTATGATCTATCTCTTCTCTATCACTGCATGCTAAGCAGACCCCTATAAAAGTTTCTGCAGTAAATTTGCACAGTGATTTTGCAGTTTTCACATGCTTTTCCCATGGTCATGCATTTATCATAGTTTGCCCTGGTTTGCCATGCTTATAAATCTGCTATACCATACCTCTCTGGGTTTTACAATGCTTCCCTATGCTTTACCACCCCTCTCTGTGCTTTACAATGCTTGCCTATGCTTTGCCACACCTCTGTGCTTTACCATGCTTCCCAATGCTTTACCACACCTCTCTGTGCTTTACAATGCTTCCCTATGCTTTACCACACCTCTCTGTGCTTTACAATGCTTGCCTATGCTTTACCACACCTCTCTGTGCTTTACAATGCTTCCCTATGCTTTACCATACCTCTCTGGGTTTTACAATGCTTGCCTATGCTTTACCACACCTCTCTGTGCTTTACAATGCTTCCCTATGCTTTACCATACCTCTCTGGGTTTCACAATGCTTCCCTATGTTTTACCACACCTCTCTGTGCTTTACAATGCTTCCCTATGCTTTACCAGACCTCTCTGTGCTTTACAATGCTTCCCTATGCTTTACCACACCTCTCTGGGTTTTACAATGCTTGCCTATGCTGTACCATGCTTTCACTATGTTTTGTTACACTATGCATTTGCTATGTTAGACTTTTATAAGAGTAGTCACCATAAAACAATCCTATGACAGAAATGTGCTAATTTTGTAGGGGGTCCTCCCAGTTATTAATGTAACAGTGGTCTTCCAAACCAGGGAAACACAGGGAGCATGCTAGGATCACACAAAATGCAAGTTTAATGCAAGAACTATGCAAGGGTGATTCAAATGACTTATTGCGTGCTCATGAGTTTATAATACTGACATCACTACACAGCTTGCTGTACGGTTGAATGGTAAAACGTTTGTCTTTGAACCGTAGTTCGTGGTTTGCTTCCAGTCCTCGCCTCTCCATTCAATTCAATGGGCTGAGATGCCAAGCTGTTACAATGCTCTTTTATCCCACGTGTAACTTCTACATGTCCTGCTGCAACTAGAACCATTTACACCTCTGCAAGGTTAATGTTTGATACAAAACAGCACTTTCCTCTACTGGGTCCATTAAGAGATCACACTTTATCAATGGGGGAGGCCACATCACCCACTGATATAAGAAAATGAATCTAACCTCATTTCAATATTGAAGACCTTGAGAAAGACTTGTTTCTTTTCTGATTTCTAAAAGCATTTTGAAAGGTAATGAAGAGCATCCACACTAATCCCAGGTTTTACAGGAAAGAGTTCTGAATATTGAGGGAACTGAATCTAGGCAGAAGAAATAGGGGTGACTTTAGTGAAGTCTTTAAATCGAAACAAGGTGATAACGTTAACCTAACCCAAATTCAAGCACAGCACAGAAACCAGGACCAGAGGACACACAGATTGAAATGAAGACGAGATAGACTTAGGACAGAGGGAAGGAGACACGTCTTCACACAGAGAGTGGTGAGGGGATGGAATGGGTTACCTAGCTATGATGTTGAGGCAGAATCACTGGGATCCTTCAAGATCCAACTTGACAAAGTTCTGAGATCAATCAGCTGCTGGGAACCGGACGAGCTCTGATAGGTTGAATGGCCTCCTCTCGTTAGTTAATTTCCTTCTGTAAATACTATAGGTACTGTATGTTTGAATACAATCATAATATTGTTTATGAATCATGATGATATATTTCACTCCACTGAATATACTAGTATAGGAGGTTATAATAAAAAATACATAGGAATTGGATATTTGTTTGTTCAGTTGTAGTCTCCATTGCCGCTGTCTTCTTAGGTTCAGCATTGGAGGAGGATGCTTAGCTCTCCGCTTGCTCAGAAGGTTGCTGGATAACAATCACGGGCTGTGAAGAAAGAATTGAATACAACATGAGCTTCAATTCTTTGTAACAAACAAAACAACGTCCCTGTGGAGCACCTCCATTCACTATATAAGTCTCAAATGTGCAGTTCTGAAAGAAACACATGATATCTAGTCCTACACTCTGTTTCCATGCCTTTAATTAAGGGAGTGGTCACCTGGAGAGTGCCCACCCCTTCACTGGCTTCTTTGCTGTCAATAACCAATCAGCTGCTTCTCCTATTGACTGCCATGCTTTCAGCCAGTAACCCGACCCAGAAGACACTGCTGAGGCAAAAACGAGTCTAGCAAACTGAGAACTTTCTTTAACCTGGTGTTCTGAAATGACAATACAACTTGGCTAAAACAGGTGTTTCTTTCAAAACTGCACATTTGAAACCTATATAATGAATGTATAGTGGAGTTTAAGATACCGGTGTCACAGGAAACTGGTAGATCGTGAAAAAAGTAGATCTCACCTTTACTGCGCTTGTGCAAGTTTCTGAAATTAAAGGGAGGGTTCACAGTGCCAGCTGGCATTTTCTGTGTGTGAACTTTAATCATTAAACACCCTGCGCGTCGCTGTTTTTTGTTTTAAGTTGGTTACCATGAAATTGTAAAATATAGAAAACTGTTTTAAACTTTTCAAATATTGTCCATATCTTTATTAAAAGGCTACATTTTACAAGAATCTTTTTTTTTTGTTTTTCTAATGTACTCCAGGCACAAACCACATTGTTTTAATAATAACACTTAATATGATAGACCGTTAAATTAATTAATAAAATAGTATTTCCTTTGTATCTATTATTGTCATTTAATCATAGTGGTTAATGTTAACTTACTACCCTGTTTACAAAGGGTGGAGGCAAAGTTACATTTCTGAATCCTGGGAACTGTGTGTTATATTTTGTAGTACAAATATTAAAATAAAATGAATAAATGCATTATTTTGCATATGTGACTAATCATGCATTTATTGTGAGATTTAATTTTAGGTGCAATTATATTTGTTAAATACAAAATATAAATATTTGAAGATCAAAACAGCCAGGAGCCTGCGCTCCCCTGACTGTGTGACTCCTCCTGCACACCACACGGCCGTGCCTTTACCAGGGGAGACCCTCGGGGACCCCTAAAATGAGCTGTTTTAAGATATTTTTTTTCAATGTGCAGCAATCAGAAACCCACTCATATGAATTTGAATATTTTGCTCATATTTAAAGAGGAGATGTTTATGTATTCAGAGATACTATGATATTTAGTAAGTTAGGGTTAGGGTTGGGGTTGGGGTACTATGATATTTAGTAAGTAAGGGATCAGAGTGTAGTAAACGGGATCACACTTACCATGCTCCTTGGGGCACCACAGCACTGGATTGCTTTACAGCAGTAGATAGCGATGGTTATGCCGGTTGCAACTTGCACAGCTAATGCAAAAAGCATCTCCATACCAATACAATCCTCAATCGTCTGTTGAGAAAAGAGAAAATAAACAAAGATATTATACAGAGCCCTGACATAAGAATTCCAATTTGAAAATCTTAATGAGGACACCGGTCAGGTTCAAATTAAATTGCCTTTTCGGTGATATCTCACAGTCACCCATAATATTAAAGTGATAATAATAATTGCATACATTTTCTATTTAGTGTAAAGGTTGCATTTTTCTTTATTCTTTTTGTTTTAAATTAGAGTGCTCAATTATTCTACCCCTGATTTTCTCCAAAATACATGAACCTGCACTCCCCTTACTGTATGACTCCCCCTGCACACCACGTGGCTGTGCCTTTACCAGGGGAGACCCTTGGGGACCCCTGTGCTCTCCTGACTGTGTGACCCCCCCTGCACACCATGCGGCCGTGCCTTTACCAGGGGAGAGAATCAGGGACAAGGTTGCAGTTTTGAAAGGACTACAAACTAATTTGCTTCAGACTGTGAACTAAGTATTACTCTGTTATCATTTGAAAGACAAAATAGGCTGAACTGCTCATTCAATGGAAAACAAGGTGTCGGGCAATTGGAGAGAATGGTTATCAAAAAGTTAGCAAGTTAATATAAAAATACTTTGACTGTAGTTCTTTTTAAATGTCTTAATATAAAAAAAAAATTATAAAAGTTTACAGTGTAAAATAAAAAATAAAGAGCTTGAAATGTTAAGGGGAAATTGTGACATCGCCCTGCTGGTTAGTTTCGAGAGGGTTCAGCAGGCAATCGGGGCGAGACTTACACCAGCTATGATCAAATAATAGAACACTTACGTTATACTTATCACACAGTTTCAATTCTCTGCTGTATGTCTCATTCTCAAAGTGGAAATGGCAGTAAGAAAGACCGATTGGGTTTGACATCACAATGTATACTGATAATATAAAACCCATGAAAGTACATCCAAGGACTTCCATGCCAAGACATGCCTTGATCTGAAATGATACAAACAAGACTCAGTAAAATTCAAGCAGCTTTGAACCCATATGAACCCCATTGGATACAGTCCTCAGTGAAGGGGAGATACAGCAGTGGAGGTACTTCACACTTCACATCTTCCAACTTCTGATAGCTGCTTATCCAATTGCCTAAAGGGAGCTTGTAAGATTTTGTGAACCTGCCGTCATTAAACCTTTACACTAACAAAGTCAAATGTGCAGCACTGTGGAAACTCTGCTGGCAAAATCTAACAGCACCCTGCTGTGAGTGAGTGAGTGAGTGAGTGAGTGAGTGAGTGAGTGAGCTGTGCTGTGCTGTGCTGTGCCGAGCTGTGCTGTGCTGTGCTGAGCTGTGCTGTGCTGAGCTGTGCTGTGCCGAGCTGTGCTGTGCTGTGCTGTGCTGAGCTGTGCTGAGCTGTGCTGTGCTGTGCTGTGTTGAGCTGTGCTGTGCTGTGCTGTGTTGAGCTGTGCTGTGCTGTGCTGTGCTGAGCTGTGCTGTGCTGTGCTGTGTTGAGCTGTGCTGTGCTGTGCTGTGCTGTGCTGTGCTGTGCTGTGTTGAGCTGTGCTGTGCTGTGCTGAGCTGTGCTGTGCTGTTTGTACCAGTTTGCAATTTTATAGTGAAGGCGATGCCAGCCTCTTTTGTTTTGTTTAAACCTTTTATTTTGGCCCTCATGCTCTGTTTATTTGTTCCTGTTGGTTTTTGTTAATTAAAGTGTGTTAATACAAATATCATAACAATCGTGATTCTGTTGAAAAAGATAATGCAGGAATACGTACCTGAAAGCAGAAAGTTAGGGAAAGTAATATGCTGTGTTTTAAACCCGACAGCCTGTTCAGTGACACTTTAATGTTAGACTGACATACAAATAAGACTTACTATAGGGAGACGAAGAGTTTTATCAGAAGCTATTGCCAAAGCCCCGGCGATCAGCACCTAAAGAGAAGAATGTCATCTGTAAATACATCTACAAAAACATCACAGGAGGAATAAAGGGACAGACATAATGATGCAGTATCTATAAAGAGGCATGTTATATATATACAGCCCTGTGAAGATGTAATGTAAAGCTGTGTTCAGACTTGGCTGACAAACCAAAGTGAGATCCCAGAGCAATCTGCCTGTCCACACTACCCCTCAGATCAGCCTGTCTGTCCACACTAACCCTCAGATCAGTCTGCCTGCCCACACTAACCCTCAGATCAGTCTGCCTGCCCACACTAAACCTCAGATCAGTCTGCCTGCCCACACTAACCCTCAGATCAGTCTGCCTGCCCACACTAACCCTCGGATCAGTCTGCCTGTCCACACTAACCCTCGGATCAGCCTGCCTGTCCACACTACCCCTCAGATCATCCTGCCCCTCCACACTACCCCTCAGATCAGCCTGCCTGTCCACACTACCCCTCAGACCATCCTGCCCCTCCACACTACCCCCCAGATCAGCCTGCCTGTCCACACTACCCCTCAGATCAGCCTGCCTGTCCACACTGCCCCTCAGATCAGCCTGCCTGTCCACACTACCCCTCAGATCATCCTGCCCCTCCACACTACCCCTCAGATCAGCCTGCCTGTCCACACTACCCCTCAGACCATCCTGCCCCTCCACACTACCCCTCAGACCATCCTGCCTGTCCACACTGCCCCTCAGATCAGCCTGCCTGTCCACACTACCCCTCAGATCATCCTGCCCCTCCACACTACCCCTCAGATCAGCCTGCCTGTCCACACTGCCCCTCAGATCAGCCTGCCTGTCCACACTACCCCTCAGATCATCCTGCCCCTCCACACTACCCCTCAGATCAGCCTGCCTGTCCACACTACCCCTCAGACCATCCTGCCTGTCCACACTACCCCTCAGACCATCCTGCCTGTCCACACTACCCCTCAGATCAGCCTGCCTGTCCACACTGATCCTCAGATCAGCCTGCCTGTCCACACTGACCCTCAGATCAGTCTGAGACCAGCCCAACTCAGACCTGCGGGGAAGGGGAGGAGCACAGATCAGTTTCAAATCAGTTCAGGTCGGGACAGACAAACTGCTTCTATAATGGGTTGCCTTTCCAAAAACATCGTCCAAGCAGGTGCATTTTGTCTTCTTTTTTGGATTTCACTAAAGTAAAGGCCTGTCTGATTTGGTTCTTTATTTCACAATGAAATACAGGACTAAATACATATCAGACTATACTGTATGTTGAAGGTAGTACAGGACACTGGAGAACAGCACTGGACAGAAAAGGACAGTAGAGACAGCACAGGGCAGTAAGGACAGCACAGGGCAATAAGGACAGCACAGGGCAGTAGAGACAGCACAGGGCAGTAGAGACAGCACAGGGCACATCATTCTCCAACCTTCTCTTTAATTCCACAAATAAGTCTGATAACAAAATGAACTGAATAGCTAGAATTAGACAGAAAGACACTAACCAGAAATCCAGTTCCAATGTGAATCAATAGTACCACATGGTGTTCGTCATACTGCGCCAACATAATGGCAATGCATCCAAAATGAAACAGGCAAAACATGATCTGAGCTACCTGGAAACCACAAAGAAAACTGAGAATTACAATGGGTGTAGCAAACAAAACTTATACCAGAAAGCAAAATAGTAGCAGGCATATATAATGAATGGATGTGCACAGCAGAGAGCATTCTTGGAACTGTTGTGTCTCTCTGGAGATTCATGGAACTGTTGTGTCTCTCTGGAGATTCATGGAACTGTTGTGTCTCTCTGGAGATTCATTGAACTGTTGTGTCTCTCTGGAGATTCATGGAACTTTGTGTCTCTCTGGAGATTCATGGAACTGTTGTGTCTCTCTGGAGATTCATGGAACTGTTGTGTCTCTCTGGAGATTCATGGAACTGTTGTGTCTCTCTGTTGATTCCACTCACCCCCAGAGATCCAGGATGTCCTTCTGTGAACTTTTGGATTCGGTTTTGGGCCTTCTCAAAGCGGATGGCGACAGCGGGCCCTTCTTGCCCCACACTGGGGCTGAGGGTGGCGGAGGGCTGAGAGTCTTGGGGCTGATCCATCGCTGTGCTGGGAATGAACACAGTTAATATTGCTTGAAGTATTCAGCTCAAAGGACGGTAATACACATGTAGGCTTCATGCTAAACACAACAATATGGGGGTTGTTTAATACAGTGTTCTCTCGCTATAATGCTGGCCTCGGTGGACACACAATATCAGCATTATAATCGAAGAGCACACACATCTAACTAAAATACAAAATAAAATAACTCCCTCTGTATAATGTACATATGGTGAAGCAAAAACTTAACTTTCCGTGAATTAACCATGACTAAAGTAACATGTAATCAACGCTATTTTTTACACAAAAAAATAGGTAACATTCCCACTCGTGGTTCGTTTTAATAAGCAGTTTTTAAACTATAAATAGCCTGGTTGAGTTCGAAGCGACAGACAAGCAAACCAAGTGCGAGAAGGAGAGCGGGTCGGGAGAGGGGAAGAGGGGACGGGCTCGCCCCAGGTTCGGCTGCCGGAGCGGGGCTGAAGCGAAGGGAGAGACAGAAACGGAAGTTACACTGAGAAGTTGTTTACAGTTTGAACACCGGTAACTGTATTTACTGTAGAAATATTGCATGAATCACCAGCATAGGGAATTGGGGGACATGCTGTAGGAGCGTTATATCCGAGGCGCGTTATAACAGAGAGCCTTATAGCAAGGGAGCACTGTACATCTGTTTTCCATTTCAGTTCATCCTCAGGGACAAAGCGTGTGTGGGTTTGGGGTGGAGCAAATCAGAACAAAAAAAACTCAGACAAATAGCCACTAGGGTTTGGAGAACCAACCATTTTCACTATTATTATTATTATTATTATTATTATTAAATGAATAATGTACACCATACAGTGCATACAACCTCAAGCCTGCAGTCCATTGTTGTTTGTTTTGGTAGAACTCTTGTTTTGTGTGTACGTGTAGAACAGAATTCATTTTAAAAAGCTGGCGTATGACAACTGGACATTTGCAGTGTTGTTTACTACAGGGTCGTGTGCAGTCTTACTATCGGTGAGAAATCCCTACTGACAGATAATGAGACTGTTAAAAAGGGTGAAAACTGAGTCCCCCTCTCCCCCTAGCAATACCCTGATCCTGCAGTAACAGAGACAGACATCTACAGTGAAAGATAGTATCGAACATTCTCAACTTACCGATAGTCCACTTTCCTAGTTTTTCTTGAAGTTTGTCTGCTGTTTTGTCCTGTGCTCTGTAAGCCTCTGCTTCTCTTTGCAGAGTTCTTGCAGGAAACGTCGAAGTACAAGCTTTGGTGTCCGGTTTCATTGTTGTTAACTCTTGGGGTGCTAGCACTGAAGCTGAATATTGAACCGAATCGAACTAAGAAGAATGAAGGGAGACTTGACTAAAGTGTTTAAAATCTTAAAAGGAGTTGACATAGTTAGCCTGAAACAATACTTTAAGCGCAGCACAGAAACCAGGACCAGAAGACACACAGCTGGAAATTAAGTGGAGATAGACTCAGGACAGAGGGCAGGAGACACTTCTTCACACAGAGAGTGGGGAGGGGATGGAATGGGCTACCTAGTCATGTTGCTGATGCTGAATCACTGGGATCCTTAAAGACTCAAGTGAGTTTGCAGATCAATCTGCTACTAGGATGGGCTGATAGGCCTCCTCTTGTTCTTAAATGTTTTTATGTTTTCTTACATATCATTGCTTAGCCTAATGTCACACTCCACGTTTCTGTTCTTTTTCACTCTTCCCCTCTTCTTTCCCTTTGTTTCTTTCAATCTTTCTATTTCTTTACTCATTCCTTCCTTTGTCCTTTCTTTTACTCTTTCCTATTTCCCTGTTTCATTGACTTTCTTTCACTTGTTCATTTTTTCTCTTTCTATTATTGTGTAAAAGAACTGAATTTGAAATAATGAAGCAGAATTTGAATATCATAGTCAAAAAAATTGTTTTATTCTTTGAGAACTACAATAATTTAACGTTTAAAGATAATAATTATAATATTATATGTTACATTTACATTTCCCTTCATAATTACAAATTCAGAGAGTTTACACAACAATTCTTAATAATGGAAAACTACTCGTGTTGAATTTTAGTGCAAAGCTACATAGCCACACATGAACTGGAACTCTGCGTTGAAGAGGAAGGTGTCAATATTGTTGCGTTTCAAAGGTCCGCCACTAGGTGTCAGCAAAATCACAACAATCACTCTGCTGCGCACCTACAAGAATGAAAGCAATCAAAACTTCAGAGAAAAATAACACAGGATAAACTAACACACGTAACAAATGTATGCAAATAAAGTTTCCTTAGAATGAAAAGTAGCAGTAAAGATTTCATATAACTAAATTCCAGCAGCTGTTGAAAGGATATTCTCTAATTATATATACAGCTCTGGAAAAAATTAAGAGACCACTGCAAAATTATCGTTTTCTCTGGTTTTACTATTTATAGGTATGTGTTTGGGTAAAATGAACATTTTTGTTTTATTCTATAAACTACTGACAACATTTCTCCCAAATTCCAAATAAAAATATTGTCATTTGGAGCATTTATTTGCAGAAAATGACAACTGGTCAAAATAACAAAAAAGATGCAGTGTTGTCAGACCTCGAATAATGCAAAGAAAATAAGTTCATATTCATTTTTAAACAACACAATACTAATGTTTTAACTTAGGAAGAGTTCAGAAATCAATATTTGGTGGAATAGCCCTGATTTTCAAGCACAGCTTTCATGCGTCTTGGCATGCTCTCCACCAGTCTTTCACATTGATGTTGGGTGACTTTATGCCACTCCTGGCGCAAAAATTCAAGCAGCTCGGCTTTGTTTGATGGCTTGTGACCATCCATCTTCCTCTTGATCACATTCCAGAGGTTTTCAATGGCGTTCAGGTCTGGAGATTGGGCTGGCCATGACAGGGTCTTGATCTGGTGGTCCTCCATCCACACCTTGATTGACCTGGCTGTGTGGCATGGAGCATTGTCCTGCTGGAAAAACCAAACCTCAGAGTTGGGGAACATTGTCAGAGCAAAAGGAAGCAAGTTTTCTTCCTATATATATACAGTACTGTGCAAAAGTTTTAGGCAGGTGTGAAAAAATGCTGTAAAGTAAGAATGCTTTCAAAAATAGACATGTTAATAGATTATATTTATCAATTAACTAAATGCAAAGTGAGTGAACAGAAGAAAAATCTACATCAAATCCATATTTGGTGTGACCACCCTTTGCCTTCAAAACAGCATCAATTCTTCTAGGTACACTTGCACACAGTTTTTGAAGGAACTTGGCAGGTAGGTTGGCCCAAACATCTTGGAGAACTAACCACAGTTCTTCTGTGGATTTAGGCAGCCTCAGTTGCTTCTCTCTCTTCATGTAATCCCAGACAGACTGGATGATGTTGAGATCAGGGCTCTGTGGGGGCCATACCATCACTTCCAGGACTCCTTGTTCTTCTTTACGCTGAAGATGAGTCAAAATTTGAAATATTTGGCTGTAGCAGAAGGCAGTTTGTTCACCGAAGGGCTGGAGAGCGGTACACGAATGAGTGTCTGCAGGCAACAGTGATGCATGGTGGAGGTTCCTTGTAAGTTTGGGGCTGCATTTCTGCAAATGGAGTTGGGGATTTGGTCAGACTTAATGGTCTCCTCAATGCTGAGAAGTACAGGCAGATACTTATCCATCATGCAATACCATCAGGGAGGCATCTGATTGGCCCCAAATTTATTCTGCAGCATGACAACGACCCCAAACATACAGCGAAAGTCATTAAGAACTATCTTCAGCGTAAAGAAGAACAAGGAGTCCTGGAAGTGATGGTATGGCCCCCACAGAGCCCTGATCTCAACATCATCCAGTCTGTCTGGGATTACATGAAGAGAGAGAAGCAACTGAGGCTGCCTAAATCCCCAGAAGAACTGTGGTTAGTTCTCCAAGATGTTTGGGCCAACCTACCTGCCGAGTTCCTTCAAAAACTGTGTGCAAGTGTACCTAGAAGAATTGATGCTGTTTTGAAGGCAAAGGGTGGTCACACCAAATATTGATTTGATGTAAATTTTTCTTCTGTTCACTCACTTTGCATTTTGTTAATTGATAAATATAAACTATTAACATGTCTATTTTTGAAAGCATTCTTACTTTACAGCATTTTTTCACACCTGCCTAACACTTTTGCACAGTACTGTATATATATATATATATATATATATATATATATATATATATATATATATATATATCTGATACGTTCTACACATGGGCGCTGTCACGGGTGACCCCGAACCAACTGTTATATGTAATAAGACATTGGATCCCTTCGCATGGAGGGTCTCAGTGGCTAGAGTTCACGGTTCCTCGATTGAGTCAGATTCAGTTGTATTAAGTTTGTCCACTGATGATGCGGAGGAAAACAAATGCTGGGTGCCTGCTGACATGAACAACAGTGAGTTCTGGCCCCCCACTGTGTTCTGGATGGATGGCATACCCCCTAAGGTGTCTCCGTGCGAGCAGAAGGAGATGCGTGATAAAAACATGTACAGGTCCAGAATGCTTGTGAGAGGCACAGAGTTAGCCCTGGTTCATGAAATGAGAAGTGATTCTCTTGTTGTGTGTGACTGTGACAGATGCAGAGGTGAATCACCCCAGACTGGGCCCAAGCCATGTCCAGCCTGCAGTCATTTAGTGAAACATTGTTTGAATGTGATGATTCCGAGGGGCTTTCTTTCTCTTTCTCTCATTTGAATGTAAATCCCAGAGATGTAAAAAGAGTTGAGTGTATGGATTGTGAGAGCGGCCACCTGGTAAAATGGGCACATCTAGGTAAATTAGAATGTGAGGAAGGTGTCCCTATTAAGCGTGTACAAGTGTCTTGTAGGTATAAAGTCAAGACCATGGCGACCCACACCTGTGATGCCAAACGCTGGATAAAAGGACCGGTGGTGGTTTTCGCTGAGCCAACTCGGGAAGAACCCAGAACAGAAATGGAGTCCTGCTGGGAACGAGCTGAAGCCTTGGACATGGATTGGATGATTTAAATATATTAATGAAATGCATGTACTATAATCATTTGTAATGTTTAATAGTTTTTAGTTTGTATTTGTAATATTTAATAGTTTTAGTTTATAACCGTTGCTGTAAGAATGCTCTCTCTGTATGACCCTTTAACTGGAGCAGGGACTGCCTGACACTTTAACTCAGTCAGCCCTAAACCGTCTCTTATCAAGATGGGCATAGCTCCAGAATAGGGTGCTGGAATTTCTACTGAAACTTTCTAGCCTGAATAATAGAATAATGCTATATTACTAAATACATATTAACATGCTTATTCTAAATGGTATAGATTGTTGTGGTAACATATAATCATAGGTAGTGATAATTATTGTTAGTATGAAATACTATGAACAATTTCTATGTATAAGATCATATGATTCACTTTGCTTAATATGATAGTATACCTGAAGCTCTTTTCTACCAAGATGAGCATAGTTAAAAACTGAGTCCTAATTCAATGAAAAGAATTACTGTGTGCTTGCATTCAAGAATTATAACTTCTGAATATAAAGGGAAAAGGAGTTAGGAGTATTTTTAAGGAAAAAGAAAAACAGAAAAGGATTAAAAGACCTCGCTTTAAGTAGGTTTCTGCTTGTAATTCAGTTTTAAAATAAGTAGGTGAGTAAGAACAACCTAGAGTAAAAGCAGACTCTAACTTAAGAAAAATAAGCATTGTCAGAAGATACACCACAAATAGAGAGCAGAAAAATTGAATAAAATCCTATTGTAATATTGCTGATATACTGCTGCTAGCAGAAAGTAATAAGGTTAGCAGCCATACGCTATAAGAAGTAACGTACTAGTTTGACTCTGAAGTTAAATGATGCAGCATAAAGAAAAGTTGTGGTAAACATACAAAATAAAAGGATTGAATAAATAATGAAGAATAAAAAGCAGGAGATAGGTTTTAGAAGAATAAACTATGTGACCTGTCTTCTTGAACTCTCTATCAGCCTGCCCTTGGAGAGATTAATATTAGCTGCTGGAAGGCCTCTTTGGTGGGAGGAAGCCGGAATTTTCTTATCGGAAGGATTATAGTATCAGGGGCCTGACTGCACATGTAGGGAGTTAGAATTGATGGTCTTAACACCTAAAATAACTAGTCGAAGGGCAAAGGAGGCATACGAGATATAGGTGTAAGGAGATTTATAGAAACATCCATCACTACCAAACTTGGCAAGGGAAGAGATGTCTTTAACAAACTGGATTTAGCCAGTATGAATATAGCTGAAACATACAGGGTCACCTGAGTGTCAATTGAGTTCAGGCAATTGGGGCCCATAGGAGAAAAAGGCATTACAACTTCACAGCTCAGTAAAATAGTTGGGTTTTTCATAAGGAGAAAACTCTATACTAAAAAAGATATAAAATAAAAGTTCCCTATAATACCGGCTAAACATACACCAGTAAGGAAAGAAGGAAACTAATTTGAGTGAGATGACATGAAGGAATATATTTTTGAAAGCCAAGTTCATGTAATCAATTATAACCATTATAAACTATAAACTGCTATATTATGATATAAACTGTTGGTGTTGCATATATTTAAAAACACCACTTTTCTTATATTGGTGTTGCATATATTTAAAAACACCACTTCTTTTTATAATACACACATATTAAGTAGTGAATCAAAACAGCAAGGATTTTGTGAACTCTGCTTTACCTAAATTCTTTAGATAAAGGAGGGGGCAAGGATGAGTGGATGAGATCATGGGCCAGTGTTGATTTATTGGTATATGACTCCAAGTGGGTCTGAAAAGTTGGTTGAATTCCTTATAGATTACTGTTCGCTAAGAGATAAGGACTGTCCATGGGGATTGATGATTGGAACTAATTGGGGCCTCTCATTGCTCGCAATGGGACAAAAATTGTATAAAAACCCTGGGCTGATCACACTGAGACCACCACAACCAAGACTCAGCTTTGCAGAGCCACGTGGTCCATCCTTTGCAGATCTCCACAGAACAGTCCTTCTCTTTTGTTCACGCTACTCTTCCTTATAATAGGAGGTAAGCATATTAATGGTAATATTGTATCTTGCATTTATTGGTTATATTGCTATGAGGTTTTGAAACTATGTTTTAGTATTGAGAGTGTTATATTGAATGTGCTGAAACATAGCAGTGGGTGCTTGTAGGCTTTGTGCTTAGCCAGCCTGAGGGCTGCACTGAATACATATAATTGTATTATGTTATTGAAATACTAAATGCTGAAGCTTGTAGTAAACTTAGGATTGCTAATTATTGTTACATGTTTTCGGGTCTTGGTAGTATGCGCAAACTACTAAACCAATATTAAAGGCATTTTAATAAAACGAAGGAGCGCTGATGTTGCTCTGATTCGTAAAACTTTGAATAAATGAGTCTGAGTGATTTTCTTGATTAAATGAAAAGGTTTTAAGGACACACCGCTCGTCCAGTGCTCGAACATAAACCAGTAGGAGTTTTAAACATCTCTGTCCTCCTTAACGTCTCCCCTGAGTTAAGAGTGTGTGCAGAGCAAATAATATAATAAAAGAGAACGTGAAAAGTGAAAACGTGACAGTGCCTAACCCATGGGACAGAAGGGGCACGTGCCAAATGCGGGTGGATTTGGTCTGGTGCGGGTAACTGCATTTCACATACTAACCCGACCCGTTTTATTGCTGTTTTTATGTATTTATTTATTTTGGTGCCCAAGGATGCAGGGAGTGGCAGTGCTGGCAGTGTGGATGCACTCACAACTTTCCTCTTGTCATGAGACTGGTTGAAAGCGTTGCCAGATCATGATGAAAAAAAGAAAAACCTCTGTACAAGTTCGAAAAAAAAACCCAGATTTGAACCGAACTCATCCAGATTTCTATTTTCACAACATTGATATGAAATGATGGAAAGGGGCTATATTGAGCATTCCTACAGGTAATTTTGAATACATAAAGTTTAGTAATATGCAAATTATCCAAATACTGTGATTGGCTGTAAAACGTGTTACTTTTAGTGAATACTGGTGTTTGAGAATTATATACAAATTTAGTAAAACATGAATAGACAATAAAAACATCAAAAGTAAAACCTGAAAAGAAAACCGCAACTAATTTATTGTTAAGATCATGACCGGAATTACATGAGGCAATAGCATCAATAAATGCATTCGTATTGCAATAAAACTACCCACATTTCCAAATGTTTTAAATTTAGTAAAATATCAAGAACATAATAATCATAGTTCAAACAAACATTTTAATTCAAATATAGCAGATTCACATTTATAAAGACTACGGTGTCTGCAACTAGACATTGTCAATACTTTGATTTCGCCTTTGAAAGCCTCCTCAGCTTCAAAGGCTGAGTATTTCTGCTTATATGGTAGAGCCATTGTGAACGCTTCCTTCTCTAAGCGCTTTACAGCAAATAGAGTTTTATGTACGGTGGCCCTGAAGTGCAAAACACAAATACAAACCGAAAAACACACACACACACACACACACACACAAAAATGCAAAAAACACAAATAAAAATATATAAAAAAAACACAGATTCAAATAAAAAAACAAAAATACAAATCAAAACTACACAAAAACAAATCGAAAAACACAATGCAAAAAAACAAAATTAAAAAAAAAAACAACACACACAAATCAAAATCCCAGCATCAAAACTAGTGTCTGAACTACTGCAAAGCACGTGGATTATATTAAAGAATGTCTGGAAATAGTATCATTAAAACAAACAAACAAAAAAAAAACTGTATGTATATATTTATTTATTTTTATAGGAGAAAAAAAGGGGATCAATGCCACGGGTCTGTGTGGGGAAGAAGATAACCAAATTAGCTCATCAGTCCGAACCCCATTACAAGACCACCGCTCAACAGCTTTGGGGTAATTTGGAGGAATACATAATGTAGCGATCCGTGTATCGTGTTTGTTTTCTGTATTCCCCCTTGTTTCCACTGTCCGTCCTGTTAATACCCCCGTATTGTGTCCCCTCCCCTCCCCCTGTATTACCTGTAGTTGCGGGTTCGCTCTGTCCCTGTGACTATGCGAGCTATCCTGCACGCATGGTGCGCTCTGGCCCGTCATTGGCTGTTGGTTGTGTTTGCCCATTGGTCATAGTGTGCGGCTGGGGACCAATGGGATAGCTGTTCGCGCCGGCACTAAATTAGCATAAAGGGGTGGGGCTAAATTATAAAAGGGGGCGTGGCACACTCCTTGTGGTCGTTTCAAAGCAAGCAGCTAGAGCAGAGAGATATACTAAATAAAGCGTTGAACCTAAAAGCAGCGTGTTGTCTCCTTCTGTTCTGCCTACTGCGTGAAACGCTGCAATAACAATGAAGAGCAGGCACTTTCCTGGATGCTAAGGCCACAAGCATTCAATTTTGTTGTGAACGAACCTGCTGTTCAGCAACTAAAAAAAAGAGAGCCATCATAGCTTATTTGCAGCATCACCGCCATAGAGAGAGACCAGAAACAATAGTGTATGCTGGGGAAAGACTGAGCGCTCAAAGAAAGAGGCCCTGCTAATGCAGTTGTAACAATTGACTTCCACTGTGTTTGGAGAACCATCGGCATCGCGTATCGTTACCTCATATAGCACTGGAGCATTTCAGTGCAATTCAGAATTGTTTTAAATGTGAAATAGACTGAAAATAATGTGTAGTATTTCTAACTATGATTAACCTACAGATTAGACTGTACGTTACTGTTGATCTGATGCAAGCCAAGTTAGATGAAAGGGGGAGATAACAGTACCGCGACTCTTAAAAGGAAGAAAATGCCTTAAAAACATTCATGTCACATGTGCTACAGAGGGAAAACGCAATATTGGACGTTTTTGAAAAATTAATATTTCAAGCATTTATAAACGTGCGTTGAATGTTCATGTTCTATTTGTAATAGTTATATTACTATGAGTAGAATTGATTTAAGGGTGTTTAACTGTATAGTTTTTGAATAAAAGAAACATCTTTAAAACAGCCATGCCTCATCATTTGTTATTACATTTCAAGATGGTGTGTATAGCTATAGTAATATCTGCAACGGCGGGTCTGGGAAACCTGAACTGGTGTCCTTATTTATTTTTTATATATTTTTTTGAGTGACACATTGCCAGGGAGGGCTATTGAAGAACGTTTTTTAAAATTAGCCTAAATTTGAGTAATCTGGTGGATTCTGGGAGCCAGTTACAATAAGTGTGGGTTCAATGTACTGATACATTTAAGACCTGTCCCTTTCCTGCCTCTTACCCTGTAATTAACCCAATGGTGTAACACTACTCGTTTTACTAAAGTCATCCCTGTTCACCTTATAGTACCCAGATTAACTTTTAAAAATGTATAACAATTATATAAACCTGTTTAACTCAGAATAAGTATAGAAATGAATATATACACCACAATGTATGTGTTTATCTTTGAACGATCAGAAAGTGAAAAAGGCGAGTCAATTTATGTTTTTTTTAAAAGAAAACAAAAACGATTGGACAAAAGACACACGAACATACTTCCATAATTTCCAGTAACAAACAGAGAAGTAATTGTTTGCTGTTGGTGGAATGTCCCTACATTATGAAAGTCTGTCTATTTTCTACATAAAATGAAAAGGCTCAAATTATCAATTAAAAAAAAAAGATTAAACTTACCTAGATATGCAAGTATTTATACATTATACTAACTTTTTTTTAAGATTAATTAATTAATTAATTAATTAATTAATTAAATTGATTTGTTAATCATGCGCCGACTTCACCGTCTTCAGCTGCTTGCGAGTCTCTGAGGTAACTAAACGCAAGCTCGAGGAGGGTTGAAGCCCGGCATTTGCGCGCCAGAACAGCTAGCTCGCGCATGAAAACACAACAGCAGTCTTTCTGTGCGCGTGTTATTATTAAAGCATTAAAAATCGTTCAGACTCTCTCAACCAATCAAAACACTGGATTGATGAAGATTCCTGGGTGGTTGAGCACGTGTTCAATCGACACCACTAACACCAGAGGAGCCGCCAGTGATATCTTATCGATTATTAAATTATAGGTGTTTTACTGGATGCAGATTTATTTGGAGAATGCTTTACTGTATAATTTTGGAGAAAAATAGGTATAAATGTGCTATGTCGTCACACCGTCATCCCTGGTCCTATGAGCCACAACCCAGCAGGTTTTACCGGTAACCTGTAACCATTAATTTCTAAAGACTTGCAACAGTTTTATTTTGACTAGTTAAGCAGGTAATTTGTTCAATTAAATAATTAAGAGATCATTTTGAGCTGACCCCTCCTGATTTAAATCAGATTAAATTGCTAAATTGATCAACAATTTATATTCTTCAGAAATTGATGGCGTAGGCCTACTTATAAAAAAAACGCTGTCTTGTGGATCTCCAGGATGAGGGTTTTTCACCCCTGCAATAAGGGGTATATTAAAATGAGTTCCCTCACTGCTTATGAAACTATATGTGTTTTACTACCAGTAGAGTTCAATTGATGGTGCTCTGCTGAATAGTTTTCTATAAAAACGTCTTTCAAACAGAAATGTCACATCATGTGTCTCAAAGGGGAAAATGCAATACGGGGTGTCTCAGAAAATGCGCACCTCAAACATATTTAAAAGTGTGTCGACTGTTCTATTTGATTATTGAGTTGTACTTGTTTGTCACAAAGGGAAATACAAAATGGGCGGCTCACCAGGGGTGTAGTGCCGGTGGGTCGCGGGGGAAATGTTTCTGTTCAAAACCTCAGTCTCATTCACTCTTAAGCGTCTGCAATAGGACAGCGAGACGAGTTGATTCTGGAGCAAACCATTCAATATATGAGAGTGAGGGAGTGTTTGTACATAGGATTAATAATAATAATGACGGCGTTTTAATAGCGACCCCTCCCTTATAAATATAGCACTACACCACTGGTGCTCACATTACTTCACTCTCAGGGTATATCTGTGTGTCACACATACATTGTGACATTAATCTGGAGGCTTGTGATTAGCATCGCTAATTCTTTTTCTGCTACCCTGTACATACCATTCATTTGCGTCATACTGATAAACTCTGTCTTTGAACCTCCAGAGAAGTTTCTGACAAACTTGTTTCTGAACCGGAAAGGCAAGGATAGCGTGCGCTTACACAATAAAAAAACCAAGGTGACGTCACAATGAAACCCGATTGAAAGAAAAGCAAATACTTTTTTTATTTATTTTTAGCATTGTGATGAAATTCCATTGTAATAATAATAATAGCAGCAGCAATTGAACACGTCACCTGTACATTACCTAATCCATTGCTTTGATTGGCAAGTCTACTATCACCGCATTTTAAAGTGCTAAATTGTGAAAAAAATATACAACTCTCCTATAGATACAACACCTATATAAGAACATAAGAAAATGTACCAGCTGGTCCGGTTCCTCTTCGCTGAATCATCTCAGAATTTGTCAAGCTGAGCCTTAAAGACCCGTGATTCGGTATCAACAGCATGGCGTTTAGCTGTTATCCACAGGGTACATGGATGCTGAATCTGTCTTTAATTTTTAAAGAAGACACTCTGGAAATATGAACATAAGAACATTCACGAACGAGACGTTGTCCATTCATAAGAACATTCACGAACGAGAGGAGGCCATTCGGCACATTCTAAGCTCGTCCAGTTAGCAGCTGTTTGACCTCAAAACTCTATCAAGTCGGGTCTTAAGGGATCCTAATAATTCTGTATCCACAACATCACCCCTCTCTGTGTGAAGAAGTGTTTACGCCCTTGTCTTAACTTAAGGCAATCGCCACTTCATTTCCAACTCTGCCCGCTGATTCAGGTTTTTCGTACTGTTCTTAAAGTACTGTATTGTTTCAGATCTGTGTCATTTTAAACCCTCGATCGTGTCCCCTCTAATTCTACTTTGTCCACTAGCTTCCCCGCACTACTGTGGTAAACACGATCCCACTATAATATTATCAGGGATTTATGACCGAACCCTACCTGCTGCCTGTGACTCTCTGGACCCAATTTTTCTGTAACGTTACTTGTATTTACATTCAGTTAAACCCTGTCCAGACCTCACATAGATATTTCTTTTTTTAACGCATTTAGTAAGTATTTTGAAGGGAGGGGTTATGTTACTGACGCACAGATAGATAAATTGACAACAGAACTGGCAGAAGGCACAGGTGTCTTTGTCCATCCATCAACAGTCTAAAGCACTTGACCATTGTTCCACAGTCCAGTTTCTGTGTTCTTGTGCATATTTTAGCCTTTTAGTCTTGTTCGCATTTCTTAACAGAGGTATTCTTACTGCAACACATCCTTCAAGTCCTGATTTCAAGAGTGACCTTCGTACTGTTAATGGATGGACGACACCTGTGCCTTCTGCCAGTCCTGTTGTCAATTCAACGCTTGTCTTCTTTCTATTCAAGTATTGCTCGTCCTGGTTAGACAGCTTTTTGGGTTTGTCAATTACAGATGATGTTTCTCTGTGCTTGTCGATTATGCTTCGGATACCACACCTTGAAAATCGAGTGATGCAAGCTATTTCACTCAATGTTTTTCCTTCTTTATGCGAGTCAAGGTTGTTAGAATAGTGAAAACACTAGTGGAGGCTTCGAGGAAATCGCTGATCCTCATAATAAAGCAGAAAAATGCAACATGTCTAAGACTTTTGCACAGCAGTGTGTGTAAAAGTTCCGTGGATTTTTACAATAGCATAATGTACAGTGGAACACTAGCAGGGGGCAGCGAAAGGGATAATTTAATCTCGTATTTCACTTTCAACGCCTCCAGTTTTTACATGCTGGCGAGAAGAGGGTGTGTAAAACTCGCTTTTCAACTTTTTCGTGGACGTTGACGTGCAGACACGGTCTCTTTCTGTTCAGTCATACTGCAAACTCAGGAAAAGATCAAGCAAACGCAAACAGCAGAAAAAGCCAAGGTAAGGACTTCTCATTTTCTTATACCATTTTAAAAGCAGTGTACATGTAGTTTTCTTTCATATTGGACACATAATAATAATAATAATAATAATAATAATAATAATAATAATAATAATAATAATAATAATAATAATAATAATAATAATGTGTCATTTTGTGTGTTTCTATTTGCATTTATATTAGCCTTTAGAAAAATAAACAGACTACAGGCTGAGGCATATTGGATATCATTATTGCGAGGTGTGGGGGAATATAAATACTTTTAAACAAATATTATATCAATATTATCATAGCGAAGCGTTAACAAACTTTACAAAAATATATTTCTGAGTAGCTTACTCAAGTGAAACGTTTTAAAGGTAAACCTCTCGTTTTTTTTTCATTTCTTCTTCTTATTATTATTATTATTTATTTCTTAGCAGACGCCCTTATCCAGGGCGACTTACAATCGTAAGCAAATACATTTCAAGCGTTACAATACAAGTAATACAATAAGAGCAAGAAATACAATAACTTTTGTTCAAGTAAAGTACAAGTTTGACAAACCACAATTCAATAATACAGCAGGTAATAGTGATAGTTACATCAGGATATGATTAAATAGTGATAGTTACATCAGGATGTGATTAAATACAAAGTACTACAGGTTAAAAACTTGGCAGATTACAGTATTCTGAAGTACAGGATTAAATGCAGTAAAATAGGGGCTGATAAGAGCAAAATAAAGCACATTTACATGAAGGGTGATAGTGTCCCAGGATACAAACAGAGCTCTTCTACAGGTGCTCTTTGAAGAGGTGAGTCTTAAGGAGGCGCCGGAATGTGGTCAGGGACTGGGCAGTCCTGACAGTCTTCACCACAGATAAAATTATAACTGCGTTATAATTAACATTAACAGACAGTCGCCTACTTTTCAGTTGCGAAAATGCATACCTGTCAACATTGAGTTTTCAAAATACGGGAGCTGAAATCAAACCTTTGACAACCCGCGATAATAGCCCTTAACAAAACTGTATTTAATAGCGTTTTCTTTTTATGAGTAGAAGAACTAAGATACTTACGAAAAAAAGAAAACGCTATTAAATACAGTTTTGTTAAGTGCGATTAGCGGCTGGTCAAAGTTTTGCTTGTTCCCAGCCTGAGGGCTATGTGAACTTGCCTCGCGCATTGAATGCATGCCTGCCACAGGACGTCCCTGGGTCCTCTGCTCTGCACAGACGGGGATTGCAGACATTAAAGATTTGCAGGCATAAGGGGGTTTAATAGTAGAAAACGGGAGAAAATCTGTCCCGGGACATGTCCGGGAGAAGGGTCCAAAATTCGGGAGACTCCCGGTGAATACGGGAGAGCTGACAGGTCTGGAAATGGGCTAATTTGGATTTAAAATTAACCCAAACATTTTTTAACATATGAAAATTAGAATCGGGGACCGGAAATGTTTTTTTTTTTTTTTTAAACTGTCACTAAGCCTTTCGTTGCTGTGTGTGTGTGTGTGCGTGTGCGTGCGTGCGTGCGTGCGTGCGTACGTGAATACATTTGGAATATTAATATTAAACCTGATTGTCAAGTCTGGGTTGTCCTTTTCTAAGTTTATAATCAAGTACATCGCACAGGTCTCGCAGTGAAATACTAGTTTACATAATGGAGAAAGTAAAACTGAAATGAATAACCTTCAATCACAGTGCGTCCTCTGTCCTGGGTTCTGACTTGTACTTAAAGGTGACTTGATTGAAGTCTTTAAAATGAGAAATGGAATAGATACAGTTACCCCAAGACGCGACTTCGAGTTTAGCGCAGAGAGAACAGGAGGGCATAAATGGAAGACGAACAGAGTTTAGAACAGAAGGTAGGAAGCACTTTTTTGCACAGAGAGTTCAAAATGCATCGAATAGCCTAGCGTGTGAAGTAATACAGGACCTAAAACACTGGGAACATAAAAGAGACTCGATTCTGTGCTTTTAAATACGTTCCCCCAGCAGGGGAGAATGGTGCGCTAACAAGGGATGATGAGCCTTGATGGGCCGAATGGCCTTTTCTCCTTCCCAAACGTTTCTTTTTCTTAAGGGCTAGGTATAGGGTTTGTCAACTCCTTTTAACATTTTAAAGACTTCAATCAAGTCTTTAATTCTTCTTATATAAGTTCTCCATCTTCATATGTCAGCCCTGGGATTAGTCTGGTTGCTCTTCGCTGGACTCTCTCCAGGACCACAAAGTGGTGATCACAATTGACTGTTTATCAGTTATTTCTGGACCAGATAAATCCTGAATTAACCATCTTTGTACTGCTGTCAAATGATTAGTTAAATGAACGCAGTCAAATGAGCTGCTGGAGGACTACACAGGTGCCTTTGTATTTTGCACACAGTTTATACTGTTGGTCTATTGTTTTAGACCAAGAAGAAGCTCTATTTGCAAATTCCCCTTGGAATTTTTATGAGAGTCAGCCCAGCTTTCAGTTGTTTAGATGCAAAAAATAATAATAGATTCATCTCATGACCAGGTAGATTTGAACGTGGCAGAAATCTGTTTATATCATTTAAAAAAAAAGAGGTGTGGTAAAGCACAGGGAAGCACTGTAAAGCACAGAGAGGTGTGGTAAAGCATAGGGAAGCATTGTAAAGCACAGAGAGGTGTGGTAAAGCATAGGGAAGCAGTGTAGAGCACAGAGAGGTGTGGTAAAGCATAGGGAAGCATTGTAAAGCACAGAGAGGTATGGTAAAGCATAGGGAAGCATTGTAAGCACAGAGAGGTCTGGTAAAGCATAGGGAAGCATTGTAAAGCACAGAGAGGTCTGGTAAAGCATAGGGAAGCATTGTAAAGCACAGAGAGGTCTGGTAAAGCATAGGGAAGCATTGTAAAGCAGTGGTTAGGGCTCTAGACTCTTGACCGGAGGGTTGTGGGTTCAATCCCTGGTTGGGGACACTGGTGCTGTACTCTTGAGCAAGGTACTTTACCTAGATTGCTCCAGTAAAAACCCAACTGTATAAACGGGTAATTGTATGTAAAAATTATGTGATATCTTGTAACAATTGTAAGTTGCCCTGTATAAGAGCGTCTGCTAAGAAATAAAAAAATTATATATATATTTATTATTTATATAAATTTATTATTTATATAATAAAGCATGGTAAAGTAAAGTATGGTATAATAAAGTATGGTAAAGCAGATGTAAAAATATGGCAAACTATGGTAGATGCATAGTATAACCATGGGAAAAGCATGGAATGAAACATGCACAATTACCACAGGAATCTTTTGTAAGGGAACGCTAAGCTTGCAGTTACTGTGTCTGGTTTGCTATTTCTGCTGCTGGCCAGCCTTGACCGCACGTCTCTTTAACACATATGGTGGCAGTGTGGGATAGCAACCCAGACACAGTAACTGCAAGTTTAGCACTCCTGCGCACTTTTATTATATAGATGCTCAGGTATTTTTCTCCTCATATTCCAGTTAAAACTAACTACATGCTCGAAGCTAACTGGCAGTTATAACCTTGGCTGACATGAACCCATTCCTAAACACACATCATGCAGATCGCTGTTGTTTTGTCCCAGTTTGAAAACCTTTCTGTTTTCCTCGTACAATGTCCTGAAGTTATCTCTTAACTCACCAGGAAGGTGTTTCCTCTTTTTGCTTGTTTAGGGTCAGCATGGCAGCTGCTCGTGTGGTAATGACACAGCCCCAGCTAGTGACCGTGAATCAGCTGCAAATGTCAACTGACTGGAGCTCCAAAATGTGTGACTGTTGTGAAGATATGCAGATCTGTAAGTCAAAACCTCTTCACTGAGTCATTTCAAAATCACCTGGAAGAACTTTTTTTTTCCATTGGGGGAGGGGGGGGGGGGGGGGGGGGAGGTGGTGGAGCTGACAATAAGTAAATTGACAATAATCTGTAAACTGACAAGTCAAGAAATCACATTTGACAGAGTTGTCCGATTTCAGTGATCTTAGTGTCTATGTGTATGTTTTTGACCATGCTGAAACTCATGCTGCTCTAAAAGCCTCCAATGTACCTGTGATATCTGATCAGGATGTGTTTATGTATTTTGACTAATCTTTTAAATTGATTGTTCTGGAGCCTAGGGTTTGCAAATTAGTATCTAAATACAGTAACTTGTTTTGACTATATTTTGCATTAAGTACTTTTAACTGGTTCCAGTATGAAATACTACACTGGAAGAGAAGTATATTAAATAAAATATAAAGAAGAATGCAAAACAGTTGCTATAGTCAAAATGAGGTACTATATTTAGGTGCTAATTTGCAAGCCCTAGGCGTCAAAACAATAGGTCAATTCAACTGATGTGCGGAAATACATACGCACATCCTGATCAGACACCACAGGTTCATTGGAGTTCATGAGTTTCAGCATGGCCAAAAACATACACATAGACACTAAGATCACTCAAATCGGACAATATCAATATCCAAGCCAAGTGTCATGTTTGTATCATCATGTGAACATTAATCTGTTATTATAAATGAGCACTACCTCCATTTTAGTTTGCAAATCATTCATTATTAACTTATCACAATGAACCAAGCAAGAATAAAACATTTAAAAAGACATGTTCCAGTCATTTCTAAAAAGTCATCAGGGTCATCTTATGATGTATTTTTTGACTGGTTACAAACTCACATAAGCCCTGCTAGTTTGACTGCATCATCTGTGTTCTGTATTTCAATGTGTGCTGTGCTCTATATTTCAACGTGGGGTTTGCTGTGTTCTGTATTTCAATGTGTGCTGTGTTCTGTATTTCAATGTGGGGTTTGCTGTGTTCTGTATGTCAACGTGGGGTTTGCTGTGTTCTGTATTTCAATGTGGGGTTTGCTGTGTTCTGTATTTCAATGTGGGGTGTGCTGTGGTCTGTATTTCAATGTGTGCTGTGTTCTGTATTTCAATGTGGGGTTTGCTGTGTTCTGTATTTCAATGTGTGCTGTGTTCTGTATTTCAATGTGGGGTGTGCTGTGTTCTGTATTTCAATGTGGGGTTTGCTGTGTTCTGTATTTCAATGTGTGCTGTGTTCTGTATTTCAATGTGGGGTTTGCTGTGTTCTGTATTTCAATGTGGGGTTTGCTGTGTTCTGTATTTCAACGTGGGGTTTGCTATGTTCTGTCCCAGGCTGCTGTGGGCTGTGGTGCCTCCCTTGTCTGGAGTGTCAGACTGCATCTGAGTTTGGGGAGTGCTGCTGCCTGCCTCTGCTCGGCCCCATCTCCCTGGCTATGAGGACTGGAGTGAGGGAGAGATACAGGATCCAGGTACCGTAGTGGTGACATGATGACCATGAAAGTGCAAGACTATCTGCAGGCCTGCGAACAGAGATTTCTTTAACGTAGTGTAGTGCAGTGAAAATGCATGTTCACTGAATCATAGAGTTCTTTCATAACTGCACATTGATACCTACAGTATACAGTGACTGGGTGTGCATGGTGTGGACTTATTTAGTTTGCTGCAATACATTTTTTAACATTCATCTTTAAGGATAAGCTCTTGCACAGTTAATACACATTTCTACATTTTTAATGCACACAATCCTATGGTGACCTATTTTGTATGATTGTTCTGGGGCAAAACTGACCACTGAAACTATGAGTCTCAACCCACCAAAAACCACACGAACGAAACAGACCAGGGAGGTGCATTTTTAGATATTTGTTTGTTTGTTTGTTTCTCGTTCTCTCTTCTCCCCTCTCCTCAATACCGCTTGGAAACTCTACACACCCTCCAACCATGATTTATCCAACAAAACATGACTAGACCGTTAATTGTGCCAGTTGGCCGCGTTTCAGGAGACATCTAGTGGTCAAAATTCGACATTGCAAATACTAATTCTCTTTATTCAAGTACAACTGAAGAGCAGCGTCTGAACTCGTATTTGAGTTTTACAATAAGAACCACTCAGACTGATTGCAAAAACCATAAAAAGATAAAGATAGTTGTTATATTTTACTGTTATTTTAATCACAATCTTTCCCTTACAGAAACAAAAGGCATTCGCCACTTGTCTGCTTGACTCAGTCTCTTCTAGTTTCAATAACACTGATGAAGGCACTGGAGCCCAAACGCTGGTCTGCTTGACTCAGTCTCTTCTAGTTTCAATAACACTGATGAAGGCACTAGAGCCCAAACTCTGGTCTGCTTGACTCAGTCTCTTCTAGTTTCAATATCACTGATGAAGGCACTAGCTGTTTGTGAGCTTGACCCTGTCTGTCTTCCCTTTCCAGGGCTCCATTCTGGATGACTGCTGCATGTTGTGCTGGTGCTACCCTTTGATATGGTGTCAGATGGCTCGAGAGATCAAGAAGCGCAAGGCTGGCAGTGTTATGCACGTCCAGATTGCTTAGTATAAGAGCCCAGGATCGGAGCAGGAGGAGGGGGCTGGGAGCCCTGCAGGAACCCCCTCAGCTTACAGCACAAGCAGATGCAGCAGCAGCTTTCTCATCGATTTTATATGGAAGTGTCTATATTCACTGCACCACCTAGCAGCAATATATATATATATATATATATATATATATATATATATATATATATATATATATATATATATATATATATATATATATATATATATATGCATTTCTAAGTGATTCTAAATAATTGATCACCAAATAGGGTTGTATTGTGGAATTGCTTTTCACTTGAGCATTCTCTTGTAGTGTTTGGTGCACTGAATCTGTGCCCAGGATTAGATGTAGTGGGAATTTGACAGGCTGGTTTCACAGATTTCACATCACGGATATACCAGCGCTGTCCGAGGTGCTGAAATCAAAATTGAGAGACAAGCTGTGTAAATTGACCTGTTCATTTTTAATTTGCTTCCAAATTGCTTCCAAATTTGCTTCTGATTGGACCTGTGGATATGGCTATATCATTTCTTCTGCCACGTTAGAGTGGGGATAGACATACATTACATTTAAGTGGTCTTCAAAAGTTTACATACCCTCTATTTGCAACAATGTTATTTCCCAATGTATTAAGTGTAACAAAAATTGTTTGATACACTATATCTACACAGCAATGATATCTGTATTGTAAGTGTGTTGAACACTCATTCATCTTACCAAGTGGCAGTTACAAATCTGGTGAATTAACTGAGTTAAGGCACAGGGTACAAATATTTATGACTCCAAACTCTATGAAAGTCAATGGAGTTAATTCATATTAGTACCCTTTGCCTTTACTTGGTTAATTCACAAGATTTTGAACTAGTACAGTGTATCACACTTAATACATTGGGAAATAACATTGTTGCATATATATAACTATAATCTTTATATAGCTTAATGTTGGAAGATTAAAATTGTTGCCAACTGATTTAAATCAAAGAATTTTAAACCATGTTAATGATTCTTTTAGATGGGAAATGTATAAATTAGAATTACTCTTTTGTAACGTTTCACTAATTAAATGCAGATGTTTTGTATTACAGTATATAATTGAATAATTGTGTTGTTTGGGTTTAAATATCACTGGGAAAGTGCAATTATCTTTAACACTAAGCACATGTTCGTTTTTACTTTTAACCTCCATAATTAATGAATAAAAAAATAACTGTCAATCATTTGGAGTGGTTCACTCAGAGTTCAGTCAAAGCAGCCAGTGTCTGTATATTACATCTTAACACAGACCTGGAGAGTTCAACGAAACCCAAACAAGCTAATTCCAGTCATTCAAGCCATGAAGAGGCACCTGATCTGATTGAGATCAGTCGATTGAATGGGACGTTGTCAAGCAAAAATCATCCCATAGGAATGGGCCAGTAGCTACCTGCTAGCCTCCCAACAGGTAGAGTAAATTGAGATGAAGCGCTTTAAATGGACGCTAGAGGGCGCTAAAAAGCGGTGTTGAAATAATAGTATTATTATTATTATTATTATTATTATTATTTCTTAGCAGACGCCCTTATCCAGGGCGACTTACAATTGTTACAAGATATCACATTATACAGATATCACATTATTTTTACATACAATTACCCATTTATACAGTTGGGTTTTTACTGGAGCAATCTAGGTAAAGTACCTTGCTCAAGGGTACAACAGCAGTGTCCCCCACCTGGGATTGAACCCACAACCCTCCGGTCAAGAGTCCAGAGCCCTAACCACTACTGCACACTGCTTTAATAGTAACACAGTTAGGTTTAGGGGTAGAGATTTGGTTAGTTGTAAACATTAGGTTTAGGGGTAGCGGGTAGATTTAGGGGTTTGTAGGCTAGTAGGTACCTACTGGCCCATTGATATGGGCTGATTTTTGCTTGATAACGTGCCATTGAATCGACTATTCTCAATCAGATCGGCTAGATCGGTCCTGGTTTACACCGAAACCAGGACCAGGGGACACACACAGCTGGAAATGAGGTGGAGACTTAGAACAGACAATCTAAGAGAATATTAAGAGGAAAGGAAACCAGAGAGACAGACAGTGCGCAGACTTGAGTTACATGTAAATCAATCTTCAGAATTTGATGGATTTCATTTTATTGAAGAAAACATTTTTTGACAGCAACACCTCTCGTTAACAGGACAGAAGCATGGCCAAAGGGAATAACTTAGCCTCCACACAAGAACACCCCTTACAGGCACACACCACTGATAAATAAAGCACCGGAAATGAGGGTTCGAGAATTACCCCATCCAAACTGGATCCGTTCTAGAAAAGTCCATCTAATTCTAGAAATTAAAAGCTTAGGTAAACAATTATTTTTTGTATTGCTGAAAATTTTAGTTTTGAAGTTTATCTGGATAATCTTAGAAGGAATGCGTTTTTGCAAGTCACTGTTGACATTAGTGTCAGAGACCCGGTGAGTCTGTGTAACAGGGAGGTGCTCACTGTGTGTGCGTGCGTGTCTACAACACCTCTGCGCTTAGATGCGCTTTGCAGACACATAGTTTCAATTCCTCTTGAACTATAAAAATCAGAACAGCTGCGTTTTATACCGGGCGGTTATCAAGTCATTTCAATTACGGGTATTAAAGTTATCAGCACTTTAACATCATTACTGATGATCCCATGCTTCTATTATTTAATATCCAGGTATTAAACAGATATATATGCACTATTGATAATATTGCTAGTGCTAATATGAGGTAAGATTTTTGCACTAATATTCTACTATAAGGGATTTGTATAATTCTCAATTGCTGTTGATGTTCAGATCATAGCATTTTATACAGTGTGGTTTTAGACTTGACCACTAGAGGTCACTAGAGGTGTGCATCTATAGTTTCTGACATTCAGCCAGGTAAACTTGCACAAGCATGGTTATTATGCGAGTCTTACATTGTGTATTGTGATCGGAAAATACTGACATCATCTGGGCTGGCTGCTAGACAGCGGGAGTCTTATTAATACTCAATACAGGCAGCAAATAATGATAATAATAATAATAATAATAATAATAATAATAATAATAATAATAATAATAATAATAATGCCACTGACACAGTTCAGACATTATTATTATTATTATTATTATTATTATTATTATTATTATTATTATTATTATTACGATTTATTTATTTCTTAGCAGATGCCCTTATCCAGGGCGACTTACAGTCGTAAACAAAAATACATTTCAAGAATCACAGTACAAGTATTAATACAATTAAGAGCAAGATAAATACAATGACTTCGGTTCTAGCAAGTACAAGTATATGACAAAATACGATTCAATAACGGAGCAGATAACAGTGTCAGTGAGAGTTACATCAGGATATAATTCAATACTAAATACTGCTGATTACTTCTGCTTTCTGAATAGGAGAAGTGAAAGAAAGCTAAAATCCCCTCCACTTCACCAGTAACTTTTTTTTTTCGAGGTTTCTTATTCTAGGTTTATTATAGTCATTCTGTACTACTGATAAACGTCATGGTCATCGACTTTTCCATCATAGCTCTGATTCTGAATTGACCGCGTGGTATAAATCGGTCCCGAACGGGGTGGTGGGGTCTGGAAGTCGGTACCGAACCATGACAGTATAGGTTAATGACATAACCACAGATAGATCATTGATGCGGTCCAGGCTGATTCCCGTGTAGTGCAAAAGATCCGCCATTTTTTAGATCTATTGCGATTTTCCAGAGGCACACAAATGTGGGCAAATGTTAATTTGGTTTTGCTGCCCCCTTTCTAAAACTCTGAAACGAAACTTATTTTACTTTCGTTTCCTGCGTTTTTTGATTTAGGCTTGCGGCCAGGTGTGAGAGTGTGCAAAAACTTTTTTTTTTTCAACTTTTTCGCGGTGTTTGATGTACAAACGCGGTGCCTTCCTGTTATTTACAGAGAGGTAGCTGTATAGTTCTGTATCCCGCGTGCGACAAGTCAGTCTCGCACTCAGAAAACAGATAAAGCACAAACAGACAAGGACAGAAAAAAAGACAAGGTAAGGACGCTAAAGTAACAGGTCGGAACCATTTTAAAAGCACCGCACTTGTAGTTTTTATATTGGCACAGCATAATGTACAGGCTGCTATGTTCCAGCTGTAGGTTTTCTGTGTTTTTATTCGATTTATCCTTTAGATAAATAAACAGACTGCAAGCAGGCGCACGTTGGGTTTATCGTTTTTATTGCACGACGTTGGGGAATATACTGTATAAAAATATAGTTAAAAAATGTGATATAAATATTATAGCGAAGCTTTAATAATCCATAAACTTTTCCATTTGTTTTTCTTGAAGTACTCAAATGAAAAGTTTAAAAGGTAAACCTCGTGTCAACTGACGGATCTTATTTCACTCTCGATTATTATTATTAATTTCTTCATCAAAGATACAATTATAGCCTACTGCGTTATAATTAACATCTTGTCGTCAATTTGTCTATATTATTATTTATTTCTTAGCAGACGACTTATCCAGGGCGACTTACAATTGTTACAAGATATCACGTTATTTTTAAATACAATTACGCATTTATACAGTTGGGTTTTTACTGGAGCAATCTAGGTAAAGTACCTTGCTCAAGGGTACAGCAGCAGTGTCCCCCCACCTGGGATTGAACCCACGACACTCCGGTCAAGAGTCCAGAGCCCTCACCACTACTCCACACTGCTGCCCCTATATACAGTCATCTACTTTTTAATGGTGAAAATGGACTAATTCAGTGTATGTCACTATAGATATCTGAATCGGGGATTAATAATTATTATTTTTTAATTTGCAGTAGCTGTCAGAGACTGTGCTGGTTAATATTATAACCACCCATTTCATTTTTTTCTAAACCAACTCAAAATACATCTCTCGCTTTTGGCGTAGGGGGTGGGAGTGGGCGGCTGCAGATGGGTGATAATTTATAAAAATGTTTCTGTCAGTAAAGATACACCCCAAACTATTTACTCAAAATCGCGCTATTAAAAACCGTGGTGTTCAGCGTCCTTAAGCAGAGCGGCGTCAAGATCACACTAGGGTTTCAAGCTGTAGCTGCAGTATTTATATGACTGCTAGGTAGTTACTCTTCATTCAACCTCCAAATCTACGTTACACGGCAAACCAACAGAGAAAATAAAGGAGTCTCTTGTACTTGACCAGAATTTTTACATGAGCATCAGCATTGATGATGCAAAAAAACAAGCGAGGCAGGACACGACCTCGGTGTCCTAGTGGCCCTATGCTTATAATATATATATGAATACATTTATGGCTAGGTTGCATCCGCAGTAAAATATGTGTTCACGTGATGGAACGCAAAATTAAAATCAATACAACCCTTCAATGCATTCTAAACCTGGACAGGACTTCAACTGTATGGACTGCAATGTCTTTTAACATTTTACAGTGTTAGATTTTACAGTATCTCTGCAGACCCGCACATGGTAGAATATAGCACGATGCCTGGTCCCAAGCGATGCCACATTGAAGAAGCTTTATTGTCAACAAAACAAACACAGTGACCTCATCCACTGAAAGATCAACGTCAGTTTCCGTTAAAAAAAACCACAGCCCACATAGTTTTGTTTTTTTAGCTGGTTTAATGTTCCACGTGACCTTCTCGAACTTGAAATCTGATTGATAATGTCTTTAGAGCACTGTTTACATATTTCTAGTGTGACTGGATGGATATCAAAATTATGAAAGAGCAAACTACGAAGAAAATACTACTGCAGACTTTGGTAATTCTTCTGTGTTCCAGGCTGAATATTTTCATTTCTTTCAGCCTATCTCCACAGCTCATCCCTTTAAACGGTTACTTTCGCCTGTTTATGCTGTTTGCAATTGCAATTAAGAAGCTTAGCTACATACTATACTGCAGATCTCTGTTGTGAAGAGTTTTGTCCCAATTTGAAAGCCTTTGCTTCTGGCTTCCACCTACAAGGGCCTAAAGTGATCTCTTGTCTTATCTCTGTGTTCCTTGTTTAGGGTAATCATGGCAACTCCTAACGTGGTAATGGTACAGCCTCAGACAATGAGAGTCACCACCGTGCAAATGTCACCAAATTGGAGCTCTGGAATGTGTGACTGTTGTGAAGACATGGCGATCTGTAAGTCAAAACCTCTCCACTGTGTCATTTCAAAATCTCTTGGAAGAACATTTCTCTTTCATCTGTGGCGCTGACAAGTGATTCGCCAGAGCCTACCTTAAATGAAATCACTGTTATTGACAGAAAGCTATTAAATAATCGCTACCTTCATGTCAGTTTGCAAATAGCTCATTATAAAGATAACTTATCACAACGAACCAAGCAAGAATAAACAAAGATTGAATCAGATGTTTAATTTTTTTTTTTGATCATCTTTTGTACAAACACAAAGGATTCAGAGAAATTTGCCCAGCATTATACACAGATGCATGTTCTGTTAATGTATAGAATAGTGATGGATAGGTTCTTATGATATATTTTCTGATTGGTTACAAGCACTCCCCAGATGTTATAAATGTTTCCACTTCTTTAATCCTAAAGTTTAAACATTAGACGTAAGCACCCCAGGTTTGACTGCATTATCTGTGTCTGTATTTCAATGTGTGCTGTGTTCTGTATTTCAATGTGGGGTTTGCTGTGTTCTGTATTTCAATGTGTGGTTTGCTGTGTTCTGTATTTCAATGTGGGGTTTGCTGTGTTCTGTATTTCAATGTGGGGTGTGCTGTGTTCTGTATTTCAATGTGGGGTTTGCTGTGTTCTGTATTTCAATGTGTGCTGTGTTCTGTATTTCAACATGTGGTGTGCTGTGTTCTGTTCCAGGCTGCTGTGGGCTGTGGTGCCTCCCTTGTCTGGAGTGTCAGACTGCATCTGACTTCGGGGAGTCCTGCTGCCTGCCTCTGATTGTCCCCTCCGCCTCCCTGGCTTTGAGGACTGGAATGAGAGAGAGATACAGGATCCAGGTATCATATCCCATTGGGAAATAGAGAATACTGTGACTGGGTGTGCATGCTGTATATAGTGATGGGTGTGAATGTTGTATATAGTGATGGGTGTACATGGTGTATACAGTGATAGGTGATCATGGTGTATGGTGCTTGAGTGACTATGACTGAAGCATATGCACTTAATTACCTAATTAGTGAGACAGTTGATTGGACACTGGATATGGAGTGATTTCAGCTGTTGAATTGCAAGCTTTAATAAAACAAATAAAGAAAATCACAGAAACAACATGCCACGTCTGTCCAGAGAGCAGCGCCTTTGTGCAATCGGCATGTTGGAGGCTGTACTAGGGCAGTGTGCTGTGGACCCTCATCTTGGGTGCTCACAGACAGCAATTTCAAACCTGGCGAGACGGTATAACCAGACACACTCTGTCAATGACAGAGCCACGAACCGGGAGACCAAGAGTCTCAACACCTGCCCCAGATCCACAAATCATTCTGCAGCCTCTTCGTGATGTCAATTGTTAATCAGCACAATAAAAAGTCACTGCACCTGCTCTAAAATTGAGTTTGTCATTTTTCGATCACATCTCGTGAATTTTATCCAAATATAAGTGATACGTGTATATATAAATATATATGATGTATATCATGACAGGCAAGTATAACTGAAGAGCAGCTCCTGAACTCGTATCTGAGTTTTGCAATAAGAACCACGAACATCATAAAAAGATTAAGACAGTTTTTATTTTCCACTGTTACTTTGATCAGTCTTTCCCTTACAAAAACAAAAAGCATTATATTTCTTCTAGTTTTACCCCAACACCGATGAAGGCACCAGTCGAAACATGTGTCTGCTTGACTCAGTCTCTTCTAGTTTCAATATCACTGATGAAGGCACTAGCTGTTTGTGAGCTTGACCCTGTCTGTCATCTCTTTCCAGGGCTCCATCATAGATGACTGCTGCATGTTGTGCTGGTGCTACCCTTTGATCTGGTGTCAGATGGCTCGAGAGATCAAGAAGCGCAAGGGTGTTGCTGCTGTCAGCACCCACAACTACACCCAGGTGGTTCAGTACTAGAGCCCAGGATCGGAGCAGGGGGAGAGGGCTGGGAGCCCTGCAGGAACCCCCTCAGCTTACAGCACAAGCAGAAGCAGCAGCAGCTTTCTCAGCGAGTTTATATGGAAGTGTCTATATTCACTGCACCACCTGGCAGCAGAAATATATATATATATATATGCATTTCTAAGTGATTCTGAATTATTGATCACCAAATAGGATTGTATTGTAGAATTGCTTTTCACTTGAGCCTTCTCTTGTAGTGTTTGGTGCACCGAATCTGTACCCAGGATTAGCTGTAGTGGGATTTTGTATGCAAGAATTTAAGGTGTAACCATGAAATAGTGCGGTGCAGGTACTCTGATTTTCGGAGTCATTCCCTTTAAGAAGTTTGAAGTTGTTAGATATTAATTAAAGGGATTACTCAACACAAAAACGAAGCATTCCCTCGGTTGCTCTCGTCTACAGCTATTGAGTAGAAATCAATACCAATCTGGCAGAGTGATTGAATCCAGTCGTGATCAAACTAACTAAACCACTCATATGTACCTGCCATTTGTTGTCTAAGATCATTTCCATTTCACTTGGCTCATTGCCTTAGAAACACAGCTCTGTGCGCAGTGAATTGTGGGATTGTAGTCAATATTTAACCTCAATAACTACATATCCCAGTATACACCAGTTGCTCACTGGTTGTGATTGGCTTAAGCCAGGGCTACAGAAAGGGGACACATCAGGAGACAGTTTGGCGACGTGTTCTGTGTCAGTATTAATGTCACCGTTGTAAGCAACTTTTAAATTATCCAGTGTAGAAATTCATTAATTTGGCACTCAGTTTTACAGATAAGGGCAAACAGTTTTTCTTGTGGTGAAATTAACACATTTTTATAACACGTTTAATTTAATACCAGCCGGCAAAAAAAAAAAGTTAAAGGGAATTACTCAAATTTGAGTATCTGCACAGTCCAAGATAACAATAAAAACCAATGTTCTTACTTCTTATTTTGAATCAACATTATCTGTCACCACTTGTTTTTTTCAATAGATTTGAATCTTGTGGTTTAACTTCCTGGTCCCTAATCACAAGCTGTATGTCTGATGGACTGGTTACAGGAACCTTTACTCTATATTGTGATGCACTGTATTAAAAAAAGCTGCTTATCTGCATGAACATAAAACATGCAGAAAAAAACAAGCAATAAATCTTCAACACAATAGAGGGGCCCAGGGGGGTGGGGTAGGAAGTAATTGCCTTGGTTAGAACTGTTTCAGTGTTAACGGCAAATAATTGCATAACGTAGAGGTTAGCAGCTCGTGGTATTCTGAAATATCCGTTACAAAAAAGCAGAAATGTCCTATGCTTGGGCAGTGTCTATATAATGCAGCAACCAAATAAACAGAAATATTTTGAACTGTGTTTGCATTTTGTCTTTTTTTTTTTTGTACTATGCTCCTAACCGTGTCACTCATTCTCAGTGCTATCTAGTGACCGGCCACTGCTGCAGATGGTGCTGATGCTCATGCTACCCGATATAAGACACACTTTGGCTGATCAAGCCTACTTTATACAGGCATGTGGCAAGCAACTAGAATAGCAATTAACACCCACCAGACCTGGATTGTCTAATGATGACCCAACAGGCTAATCCCAGGTCTTAAAGGAACTGGCTTGACCCAAAAACCAGGACCAAAGGAAACCGGACAGACAGTACAAACACTAGAGCATATGCAAGTCAATGTTCAAATGAGTTTTATTTCAGAACTTGATGGATGGTTTTGCATTTCATTGAAGAACAAAGTTTTGCAGAGACACCTCTCGTTAACAGGACAGAAGCATGGCCAAGGGGAATAACAGCCTTCACGCAAGAGCGCCCCTTATACGCAAACACCACGGATGAAGCACGCAGAGATTAGTGTTGTAGAGTTACCCAAACCCATCTAATTCTTGAAATTAAAAGCTTAGGTACAACACAATTGTTTTTTGTATTGCTGAAGATTCGATGGTTTTGAAGTTTCGCTAGTTAATCTTAGATGGAATGCAATTGTGAGTATCAGCACTAGTGGCACTGGAAATGATAGATCTGCTGGATTATAATGTACAGAACAGTATCTGATAAAATGAAACAAAGAAAGAAAAAACACATGTATTGTCCCACCCCTTCTTTCTGGCCTTGCTGTAGTCCACTGTATTTTTCTTGCCCATTGAAACGTGCCTTAGAAATATTAAATTGAGAATATAAGATGAAATAGCTAGACGCGTTTAGTTCTTATTTCAACAGCCACTGTTAATTCTAATTCAGAATATATTCTATACATTAATATCTGTCAAATAGTTTTTTTTTTTTAGGAATTACATGCAAGCTTCATAGAAAACTAGACTTCTGTATACACCATTGAGCTTCAATATATAAAGCTGTGGATATTGAAACTGCTGACACCGTTCAGCTGCCACTGTTACAGGTATCGAGCAAAACCTGTCGTTGTGAAATGATGAACATTGCTAAGCAACTGGTTACTAAAGAATAATTACTAAAAGAAACAATGAATTCAACGGCAATCACTTTGACTCGAAGTCATTCAGTATCTTCGTTGAAAAAGACTTGGTAGTCAAAATGCTTGTTATTGAATTTTACATTTCTTTCAGTATTTCTAAATTCAGCACGCCTGAGCCTTTAATAGTTATTGAAGTAACCTGGGGGCTGCAAGGTTGGAATGGCACAGACAATGCGAGAGCCAGCACAGTGTGCTTCACAAACCCACAGGATGTTTCCCCATCACTCAGGAAACCGAGGACAGCTCCCCCTATGGGCCACATACCAACTACACTGTCTTCCCTCTCAATCATTGCTGTTTGAAATTACAACCTAAAAAAACAGCCTATTTATTTTCATATACAATTAGTTAAATTTATTTTACGATTAATTAGGCTTTGTACAAATAATATAAGTGGACAAAATTAGTCCTCAAGTCATCCGTAAGTATTAAATACTCGAATGTGTTCAGTCTAGAAATACTGAAGTTCAACGACAATTGTTTCAAAGTCCCTTGTAACAGTTTGCAGAAGCCTATAACTCATACAAAAGCCAGTAACCAATGCGAAATGAGATTCAAGAATCGAAGTTTAGTAAAGTTTATGATGGTCAGGTAGGAGGTACACGCCATGAAGCTATACAATTAATAATAAAAACAAAAACACGAGTAGTGACAACGCTGCCCCCCCTCCCCCCCCCCACAATGAATCATATTATTAATTAAAATAATAACAGTAACAAGCATAACAAAACAAACCGGAAGAAATCAGAGCTCCATGTCAGTGTGAAAAAGCAGGTCGAGTTAAAGTGCGTTTTCATGACCCTGTTCGTGCTCAGCGGCTGCTGTATGTTGTGGGTGAGAGAGAGGAGGGGGGAGAGAGAGAG